>NW_028301601.1:8181818-8484848 GCF_987345545.1 Pholcus phalangioides
CGCGTAGCGTACCCATGGCGCCCACAAGTGTGGGTGGGGGAGGGGATGCTGACAGGGCTTCAGCCCGTGGACCCAGGAAATTATCCTTGTGTTTTTTCACTATCAATTTAGTATAGAGCCCCCCCCCCCCCAAAGAGTTTGACCTACAGGTCCACCAAGAATCCATGCACTTCATCATTATGGTGCTGCAAAGCGTCCGGGGAACACTGAAGGTGCTCTGCTCTCAATCGACCTCTCGTCGCAGGGGAAGTGCAACCAAGTACCATCCAAACATCGAGCCCCTGGGCTAATGTCTTTGACGGGCCCACCGCGTCAACATTCTTCACGTGTCTTTCTACAACGAAATATTGTTTTTATTTTCATATTACAGATTACAGTAGTCTGTAATATGAAAATAAAAACAATATTTATATCCCGTGCCCTCGGGCAGAAGCCCTGTCAACCCCGTTCTTGCGGTAGGGGGGGGGGGGGCTTCTGTCAATTTTGTTGCGCTGTCAAATGCTTTTATTTGGTCATTTAGCCGGTTCGTCCAGCTGGCTGGAAATATTGGTGTACTCATGGCGCCCACAATGGTTGTGCTGGCAGGAATCCAGCCCACGGGCTATGATTATCATTTTTTTGTTTTTTCACGCTATAAATTTAGTATAGGGAGGCCCGTGAAAGATCTTGACCTGGGGGGGGGGGGAAGCACACATAAACGTACCAATTTATTATACTATTATCGTACTCGTTCTGGAAAAAATTTGATTGTGCCCTGGGCCACCTGAGTGTGTCACGTTCCACCCAAGTTATTTGGAGCTGCACCGCTTAGTTCATTGTCAGAATTAGGTTTAAGACTGCCGGCCACATCAGATGAATCCACATTTAGCCCGCGGGCCATGGGTTCGAGCATGATACGACTTTTGTGAATCATCTCTAACTTCCGGGTGTTCAACTCTATTCAATTGTCGCTTTCTTTTCCCCCAGGTCGGAAGAAGAAGAGTTCCGACTCCACCATAGATGAAATCTTTGAATTGAGGGCCACTCACCATGAATCCCGGTGCTCTTCATCTTCCACCCTGTTTGGTATTCAACAAAGTGGGCACGAGGAGAACTCAAGTGCTCGCCGAATGAAGAAATGCAGTAGTAGTGGTGCTGCCACCACCAAACATCAGAATGCTCCAACCGAAGAACTCTCCACCCTGATTAACCACACGGGCTCCCATCAATTCGAAAGGCAGCGGTCATCAGGCTCGTCGGATATAGCGATGTCCAAGAGACCCGGATACAGCGAGCTCGCCAGGAAGAGGATCCGCGTCGTGACGAACTTCTACCGCCTCGGTTGCGATCGCAAGGTCGTCTACCACTACGACGTGACTGTCGATCCCGTGGGGTCGCCGCTGACGAGGGCCCTCCCGACCTCCCTGCGCCACGCGGTGATAGCCAGCTGGTGCCTCCAGTATCAGTACAGCGAGTTCTCGCCCGTCTACGACGGCCTCAAGAACCTGTTCACGTGCAAGGAGCTGCCCATCGACCAGCGCGGGAAAGAGTTCAGTGTCTCGCTCGAGAGCGACAGGGGTCGCTCCCGGGAGTTCACCCTGGCCGTCAAGCCTGTGCAGAAGAAGTCGCAGCTGAAGAACGTCGTCGACCTGAGCGCCATCGAGGCGTACGTCGGGGGCGAGACGGCCCAGATCCCCAACGAGGCCCGCACGGTCCTGGAGACCATACTGGCCCACCGGCCGCGCAACTCTCCCCAGCTGGCGATGGGGAACTCTTTCTTCATGAGTACCGACAGGATCTGCAGGTCCGACCTCGGGTTCGGGGTGGAGATGTGGTCGGGCTACAGCCAGAACATACGCTTCACCGCCAGGGGTCCGGCCGTGGTGATCAACACCGCCGCCGCGGTCTTCCACAAGGAGGGCAGGATCACCGACACCGTCGGCGAGATACTGAGGAGGGACGTGTGCGAGGGTTACCAGTACCTCCAGCACAGGGATATAGAGAGGCTCAGTAGGAAGCTGTCGGGCCTGCGGGTCAGGGTGACCCACCAGAAGAACAAGAGGAACTACTGTATCGAGAGGGTGTCCGACAAGACGGCGGCCCAGCTGACGTTCTCGCAGGGCGGCTCGCCCGTCACGGTCCAGCAGTACTTCGAGCGGCAGTATAACTACAAGCTGAAGTACCCGAGCCTGCCGTGCCTGAAGATGGCGTCTGGTAGCTCCGAGGTCTACATGCCGATGGAGGTGTGCGAGGTGACCCCGAAGCAGAGGATCAGGGGAAAGCTTGATGACGGGCTGACGGCCAGCATGATCAGGCAGACCGCGCTGCCGCCGAGCCAGAAGTTCCAGGTCATCGAGCACAACGTCGGCACCATGAGCGAGATGTGCGCCCAGAAGATGCTCGAGTACGACCTCGGGGTGGACCTCCAGCCCGTGGAGACCGACGCGAGGGTGTTGCCGCAACCGGCCATCCGGTACGGGACTCACGAGGTCAGCGTGAGGGACAACGGCGTGTGGGACATTCGCTACAACCGCTTCGTGTCCGCCAGGACGGTCGAGAAGCCGTTCTTCGTGTGCCTGGCCGAGTGCGAGGACTCGGCGCTGAACAACTACTTCTACGCGTTGTGCAAGGCCGGCAGGGACGTCGGGCTCGCGATCAAGACCCCCGTGTTTAAGGCGAGGCGCCACGACAACCTGGAGACCAAGGAGGTCTTCGACAGGGCCAGGAGCCAGGGCGCCGACCTGATCCTGTTCGTGCTGGACAAGCGCGACTCGTACCACCCTTACGACGAGATCAAGTACCTCGCCGACATCGAGTACAGGATCGCCACCCAGTGCGTCACCAGGAGGGTCGTCGAGTGCAAGATGGACGAGAGGACCGCGGCCAACATCTGCCTGAAGATAAACGCCAAGCTCGGCGGCACCAACCACGAGATATCCGGCTGGACGGCGCTCATAAAGAAAGAGAGGATCGTCGTCATGGGCGCGGACGTCATACACCACGTCAGGGTCGGCTACCCGTCGATTGCGGCCCTCGTCGGAGGGGTCGACGAGTCCGTTGCCAAGTACGCCCACTGCTGCAGGGCGCTGAGGAACCCTAAGGAGAGGTGGTCCCAGGAGATCATACTCGACCTGGCGGCGATGATCAAGAAGGTGCTCAAGCGGTACTACAAGGCCAACCGCGACAAGCCCAAGAGGATCCTGTTCTTCCGGGACGGCGTCAGCGAGAGTCAGTTCCAACAGGTCTTCGACAAGGAGATACCCATGATCAGGGAGGCTTGCAGGACACTGAGCTCCTCTTACAGCCCGCCCGTTACCTTCGTCGTCGTCCAGAAGAGGCACCCGGTCCGCATCCGTCCCAAGAGAGAGCAGGACGGCGTCGGCAGGTGCGGGAACGTCCCGGCCGGGACCGTCGTCGACAGGGACATCGTCGACCCGCAGCTGTACGACTTCTACCTGTGCAGCCACGAGGGGATCCAGGGGACGAGCAAGCCCACGAGGTACACCGTGCTCCTGGACGAGAACGGGTTCGAACCACGGGACCTGGAGCTGCTGACCTACAACCTGTGCCACCTGGTGGCCCGCTGCAATCGCAGCATTTCGATCCCGGCCCCCGTCAAGTACGCGGACCTGCTCTGCACCCGGGCCTCCGAATACACCAACTACATCTTCAGGAACCTGCATCTCCACGACCCGCAGCAGGACTTTCCACGGAAGATCGATGAGGTCATGGAGGCCATGGACAAGATGGACTTGCGCATGTTCTTTGTGTGACATTATTCATGTCGATTCATTTTTGTTCATATGATATATTTCATGTTGAGATACTTTCATATACATATATTTTTCTTGCTATACGCTCTTTCATGTTATTCATTAATCATATATTATTATATTGATTTGTTAGTATAATGTTAGCATTATTTACATTGTATGGAAACATGTTTATATGAGCATGTATTTTATATTGATCTGTTAGACAACATTATCCGCATTGTATGGAAACATGCTTTACATGAATATATATATTATATATTGAGCTGTGGGTGACATTACATATATGTTAGTGACGAACGCACTACACTACTATTTTCTCAAGTTTCTTGCATGAAAACATGCACACACGTGTTTTGAATATATAGAGATATAAAGTATAATTATATTGGTCATGTTGTGGTCGCTTGTTTGTGGCTAACTCTATCTCCATTTCGCATCATGGCAGGTTTTTTGCGAAGGGAGGGGGAAGGAAGAAAGCAATTTGCATTGGGACCTCTCGATAGCGGGCACCCGTGGATCGAAACTTTGGTCAGCTAACGGGGAGTGTCCGTCAATGGATGGTGAAATACATTGACTCGTCGACATAATTGTCCTCCAACGAGGTGTGTTCGTTATGGGGAGGTCCCACAAAAAATATCCGCGGGAGCCCTCAAGACCGTTGGTCCGTCACTATTTGGGTGTTTAAAAGCTTTCACTAATGTGTGTGTGTGTGCAGCACAGGGCCGAGCATCCGACTAGGTACCGTTTCGTCCTTTCCCGATTGAACCTGTGGTCGAAAATGGCGTCTTCTCATCCCCAATTAAATAAAAAATGGCCCTATTCTTTCCACTTTGGGACCTTGACCATATGCGCATTTATGGGTTTTCTGCCTGCGGGACTACGCGAATTTTGCCCTTGATCCCATTCTAGTAATTTCCTTGAATGTGCGCCACCTTGTGCTATAACCCGCTTGGACTTCCACCGCGTCATTCCCATGATCACGCATTTTTTTCTTTTCAATTGTAAACAAATGCATACGCATTACACAAATAGTGGACAATAACAAACGAAAAAGGAACACATGCAACGAATATACACTATGTGGCGCCATGGGACACTGCCCTTCCAGGAAGCCAAAAATAAATTGTATTAAATTACCATCTACATTGTATTACATCTTTTGCTCACTCCTATACTGTAAATCACTGTTTTGGTCACTCACTGACATAGTTGCTTGATTCATGGGTCATTTGCATATTTACACATGCTAAAGGTCACTCTTATGGGTGACTCACGTGCTTGCAAACTCTCTAGGTCACTGACCTTTCCCTTGCTGTATGGACAGAGGTGGATTTAATAAAGGTTTATAAAAATTTTGCTACCCCTCTCCCATGTTAACTATCTTGGACATTCGTCCCTCAAATTTGCCGCCAAGCGCCAATGACCTTAACCAGCAATGATTAAATACATGGAATACTTCACAACTTTAAATTTAGGTAGGTCAGAGACTACCGTCTCCTCTGCTAAGCATCTAAAGTGCTCGACGTATCTGGCCTCCTTTACCTGTCCAGAAATGCCTACTGCTCACAAATTTGCATATTTCAATCTCGAAAATCTTGGGCAGGTCTTATTGTGAGTCTTTCCCTGCCGTGAACAGGTACGCCCATGCATTAAGACGGCACTGTTCTTCACTAGACATATGTTCGACACCATGACTTCCGCATAAGAGTCGTACAGTGCGAGAGCCTGGACGCCCAAAAAAAAAGATTCATCCAACTTTATTTTTATACTTTTAAGCTGCGATAAAGCCCCTTCCCCCATGAAGATCTGGTCTGATCTCGTCTAAAGTACCTGCTCCAAAGTGTGGACCAATGAAGACCACTGCAGTTACTTATGGTAAAATGTTGAAATGTACATAGTGGATGGACTGAACATCGCACCGAGCCGCCGTCCCCCCAGAATTGAGAAATCCAAAGCTACTGCATAAAGCCGAAGCCAGCGCCATGGGCGTGCCCCCCCCCCCAATCTTATAATAAAGTTCGGGGGGCAGAGCCACCCTTATGGGGGTGCGATCGGACCGGGCATGAGCGGCTGGACTTTGAGGGCTGGCCAGGTGTCAGGCAGTTGAATGCATTCTGTGTGTTGTGCACTTAGTATACAGTCGTTTTCGTGGCCCGGGGTATTTGGGGTGGGGGGGACTCATACTTCCGGCACAACTCAATCTGTAGTAAATTGCCTATGGCGATAGACCGGAGTTGTGCTCGGTTTGAATGAATGATCGCACCGGGCCCCATGCTTTGAGGGGGGATTCCCTGTCCCCTTAAAAAATAAAATCGGGGGGTCCTACACTCTTATTTGGAGCCCCGAAATTGTTGAGACGCAGTAGGCCTCTGTTATATTCTTTTGTGTTCACCCCCCCCCCCCCATTCTTCTAATACACGGTTAGGACAAGGTTACTATATTGCGGATTCGTCAAATAGTGAACATCAGAATTTCTTGCCAATTCGCTTGTAAGCGAAGGGGTTAAAGCAGTGATTCGTAACGTGGGCGTTAACGCCCCCTGGTGAGCGATGGAATGTTCCATTGCGGTAGAAGCTACTGGTATAACATAGGATCCTATGGGTTGGAGGCGATAGGACAAAAAAGGTTGGGGAAACTGGGTTTAAAGTACGTGGAATTTATATCGCGAAATCGAAGTCACACATGGAGGAATAGTATAAATAATTTTCAGTCGGCCTAATTTTCCCGTGCGTGCAGTGAAAAAAAAATGTTGGCTGGATTTTCCAGGGGCGTGCCCGACCTTCGGGAACACACTGATGTCTGTATCGGATGGGGAGCGGGGCGCGTCTGGTAATAAAAAAAAAAGTGGTGTATGCGGAGGGAAGCTTAGCGGGCTTCGTCTTGTAGCTCGGGGCGGAAAAATTAGAAAGGGAGAAGGATGGAGCAAAATTTGTATTACCCTAAATAAATTCGCCTCTGCCGTAACGTTTTCCCAGGGACTGACTTCTCTGGAATTTTGCTCTCATAAAAAGTCCGACGAAGAGCCTTGGCCATTACGGATGGAGGATGACCGAGGCAAAGGATACGACCATTGATTGATTTTTTTTTCTTTGATGCTCATTAAAGTGAAAACGATTCAGTTATATATAACCCTGGGAGTAGAAAGGATCTAAAGTTATCGGGTTGTCATCACATGCCGGGGTTAAAAGATTCTGTTTTAGAGCAATATGTAGATAGATAAAACATCAGTGTATATAGTAGCGCAAGACCAGGGCCGCAACTAGATGCTTGGTCACCCGGAGCAAGTGCGCATTTCGGCACCCCCTTGTAATGTTGAAGGAGAGGTTTGGGAATAAAATTTGCGCCCCCTCTGGTCCAGCGCCAGGGGCACGAGACCCACCTGCTCATCCCTAGTTGCGACCCTTCAAATTTGGACATTGGGTGGTCCTAACAGAGGGGGGAAAAAATACAATGGAGAGAGAGAACTCCGTTTATACGACTTTCGACAGACGGAATCACGGCATAGTTTTTTTATTTGGCCCCGTGATTCTCCCATAATTTTTAATTAACTTTCACATTATTCTTAAAAGTTATCTGAATATCAAGAAAACAAAGAAAGGTCATGAGATTATGATTTTTTTATAAATTTAGTCCAATGATGACTTGTAGAAGGAATGTGGCGGTTAAAGACAAACACTTGGCATTTCGCAAACAAGTGTTTGAAAATTTCCATTCTCTATGCCATCCAGGGGTCAAAGCATCTGTGAAAGTCCTCACCGAACGTTTCGTCTGGCCGAACATAAAACGTGATGTCACTAACTTTGCCCGTGCTTGTATCGCCTGTCAACGAACCAAAGTGCACGAACACACCCGATCGCCTCTCCGAGTTTTTCCTGTGCCGTCGGAGAAATTTGCTCATCTGAACATCGACATATTGTGGACAGACTCCCGAATTCCCAAGGTTACGAATATCTTCTAACCGTTATCTGCCGATTCTCACGATGCGTCGAAACAATTCCAATCCGAGACGCGTCCGCAGAGACTTGTGCCCGAGCATTGTACTCCAACTGGTTTTCACGATATGGAATTCCCAAGACCATCACGACAGACCAGGGTTCGCAATTCGAATCGCATCTATTCCACAAATTCAACAGTTTGTTCGGAATAAACCACATCCATAAGACTGATTATAACCCTGAAGCAAACGGACTCATCGAACGCTCAAACAAGCACTGAAGGCTAGCATGACAAGTTATTGGGTCGACAGTCTTCCTTCGGCTCTCCTCGGCCTGCGAAT
This sequence comes from Pholcus phalangioides, assembly GCF_987345545.1. NCBI lineage: Eukaryota > Metazoa > Arthropoda > Arachnida > Araneae > Pholcidae > Pholcus > Pholcus phalangioides. The sequence goes on from NW_028301601.1 coordinate 8,189,850, forward strand.
ATGCTTCGACCACTGCCGAAATGGTCTTGGGTCAAACGCCGAGATTGCCTGGAGAGATTTTCGTCGAACAACACTGTTCCGGAGCCAGTAATCACCTATCGCAACAAATTGAAACGCACCACGGACACACTCAAGCCGATCCCGACTTCAAGGCATGGCGTCACACGTAATGCCTACGTTCCGCAAGCCCTGACGACCTGTACACACGTTTTCGTTCGCACCGACGCAGTCCGACGTCCTCTACCATTGACCTACGAAGTGCTGTCGCGATCTCTCTCTTCAGGATTCCTACGATTATTTTACAAATGACAAGAAAAAAGGAAAATTAAAAACAAATATTTAAGATTTTTTTCTGCGAACAATACTGTTTATAGAGATGGATGGCTTTTTCTCAGCCCACGATATCAAGGAAACATTTTATTTTCTGGATATTATGCTGAATATATACTAGTCCCTCCTGCCCGGTATGCAAGAGGGCCTGGGTTCGAGTCCCGGCGGAGACAGGATGACTTTTCTTTCCGAGTTCACCTCAGCATAATGTCCAGGAAAAAAAATGCTTCCTTGATATTCTCATTTATTCCTTTTCGCAAACTTATAAGGCACAATACTTATTTTTATTTTGTGGACGTTTGGGGATTGTGATCAAAGTTGTATATTGCAACTATTATAATTTCGTTATTTTTGGAAATTACACGCAGTTTTTGATATTCATTATGTTAACGGTATTAGTCTTGCTTGTGTAGTTATGAATGCATACGTGAAGTATTGTGCAAGATCTGGAATTTAGTAACAACCCATAAGAGGGTTGACTACTCAGGGGTGTCCACAGACAGTGCAGCCATGGAAAGTGTATAATTATTGTACTGTTTAATTAATGAACGATATTTTAAAAAAATTACTCATGCTCTGTAAACATAAATCTCTAATTAGCTTCTCTTAATTATGTCTCTTTATCCGTAGGGGATTTTTGGGTAACGGGTTGGAGGCAGATCCGCACGGTACATTTCCGCATAGGGGAGATTTTGGACATATTTCCGCACAATCACAAGCCGCTTCTTATAGATATCATCTTTTTTTTTTTCTTTCTACCCCCGTACTTTTATTTATTGCCTTCCTGAAATGGATAGGGGCTGTATCCACATTACATTGGTAATTCACTCTTCAACTATTTTTTTTTTTTTATTATCACTCGAATGTCTAATTGTTTTACATATAAATGTTGCGGGAAAGTTGCTAAAGTTATGATATGCACAATCACTGATCGCCTCGGTGAATTCAATGAATTTTAATGTGTTTATAACTTTCACCGGCCGCGCGATTATCCATAATTCCTTATTGAAGTCGGTATCTATATATATAAAATTGATTTTCTATCTGTGTGTGTGTATGTTCTCTATACAAATCTACAATTTTAGATCGATCGTCGTCAAATTTTGCATATATACCAAATGGGACCCGACTTGAACGATAGGCTACTTTAAAATTTCGTCAGCCCAGGGCAAATGGGCAAAAAACTGTCCGGCAACAATGGTTTTTGGGCTTCAACAATCACTTTCCTTGGTTACCGTGGTTCCCTAGCAATGCGTTTCAGACGTGTATATGCCTTTACAACGGTTTGTCACTTCTTTAATCCTGTTAGTATATATATGTATAATAGTTTATGCCTTTATAATGGTTTTCCACATTTTCAATATACTCTCAGTAATGAGGCTTTTTGAATAGACGTCATAATCATCATCAGCACCGCTTTGAGAGTCAGGAAAAGGGTGATCCTCATAGAAATCAGTGCTAAAATTGTCGATTTTACTGTAGAAATGCGGAAATTCCTCCACCCCATCAATAATTTTAAAAATTGTATTGAATTCTCGATTTTTGAAATATTCAGTTCGCTTAGAGATATACGAAGCCCATACGAATGCCGAACGGAACCGTGCAATGGACGGTGAAACCGACCATTGCACGGTTCCGTTCGGCATATATACGCTCTAGCGAAGGAAAATCTCTATCTCCTCTGTAGCTTAGTGGTCAGAGCACTCGTCCGGCAATCGAGGGACCCGGGTTCGACTCCCGGTAGAGGCAGAGATGAGTTTTTTCCTTCCTTAAAAAATTAACATCTCAAAATATATGATTACGTGACTAAGGCTTTGGGTAAGAGCAAAAATGTCGACGTTGTTTACCTTGATTTCCAGAAGGCATTCGATCGGGTCCAACATGGCAAACTCTTGAAGCGTTTACACGAGATTGGAATAGGGGGCAACTTGCTGAATTGGATAGAATCGTGGTTAAGAGACAGGTCGCAACGAGTTATGGTGAACGGGGAATTCTCTGGTTGGACAGACGTCACAAGTGGAGTTCCTCAGGGAAGTGTCCTTGGCCCCATACTTTTTTCACTTTTTATCGATAAACTCGATCAGGGTATCGATGGAATTACTAGCAAATTCGCAGATGATGTGAAGCTAATGGGGGTAATCGGGAATGAAAGCGATAGGGAGTTGCTCCAGACCAACTTAAACAAGATTGCAGCATGGGCAAATGAATGGAGCATGACGTTTAGCGTAGATAAGTGCATGGTCGCTCATTTTGGTTCGAACAACCCACGGTTCTCTTACGAGTTGAATGGTGTCACTATCCCGGATGCAACTAGAGTCACCGATTTGGGAATTCTCATTGACGAGCGACTTAAGTTTTCTGAACATTGTTCAGCGGTTGTCAAAAAATCGAATAGAATGCTTGGTCTCATTTTCAAAAAGGTCTCTTCGCGTTCTCCTAAAGTCATTCTTCCTCTTTTTCGAGGCTTAGTTCGTCCTGGACTGGAGTATGCTGTAAGGTTTTGGAGACCATACCTACAGAGGGACATAGACTTGGTTGAAGGGGTGCAGAGAAGAGCTACGCGTGTCCTTATTGGCACACAGGGCTTGAGTTATGAAGAAAGACTTCATTTTTTGAATATGTTTACATTGGATGAACGCAGGTGTCGAGGAGATATGATCGAAGTGTTCAAAATTTTCAATGGGATGGATAGGATGGACCATGAACTTTTAGTACACCGCCAATCGACTGCTTTTACAAGGGGACACCAGTATCGATTGGTGAGGGACAATGCAAGGTTATGGTGTCGCAGGGAATTTTTCTCCAATAGGGTTGTTAATAAATGGAATAGCTTACCCCCGGAGGTAGTAAATTGTAACACAATTGACACGTTTAAAAAGAAATACGATAAACATGTTGGGGTAAATCGAGAAGCTATCCATTCTTAGAATAAGACAACCATAAGTAATCTTTATGGGCATCGTATAATATTTTATCATGTGTATATATTGTTTGTAATTTGTGTTAATTGCATTTTTAATTGGGTTGCTGTATTTTTGAAACATATGACAACCATATTTTTATGGGCATCTTTTTATCAGCCACCTCGTTGGGCATTTTGCCTGTTGTGGCGTTGTATTTGTATTTGTATAATAAATATCTTCACAACATCCAGTCTTCTGCATATCTTGTATTAACAAGTGGAGAGCGACATTCATGTCACGAAGTAATTAGCCAAACCTATACTTTTGAGTTGGATATTCGAGCAATATCATTGATTTCATTTATATCTTCTCAAGTACGAAAATTAATGTCTCCATATTGTCTCTTTTGATATTTATTTGCATAAATTCATGTGCGTTAGGATATTTTAAACATTGTCAATACATTGGATTGACATTAAAATTTATTTATTATATTAAATTTATAAACATACACTCACTACACTACTGACACGCAAGCACAACTTGTCTTTTCCGTCATATGCCAATCCTAGGCAATTTGTAGGTCGTAAGACAGCCTGCAAAGGCTAGGAACCGACGAAAACGTTCAATTCTGGTCTGGTATGAATGGGGCCAAATTCTAAGGATTACACAATCTATATTATATCCATGGTTTATGCTATATGTGGGTCATGTTATAAGTGTACTGGACTGTATATGCAAATTTTTGGAATTTCGAAAAAAGATGATATAAAAAACATTTGCAAAATAAGGTTAAATTAGGGAAACTAAGAGATATTGCAGTCGTATCCCGTTTTAACGAATACTGTTACAGCGAAAATCTCGTTCTGACGAACGCTTTTCTAATCCCCCCCCAGATAACTTTACATACGAACAATACAAAAACCTGCAATTCCTTTATAACGAAATTTCTTTATAGCGAAGAGATTTCTCCGGTCTCTTGAAATTCGTTATAACGGGATTCGACTGCACTAGAATGTTAGATTTCAATCAAGTACATCTTCTAGTAATATGGCCGGTTTTTTTAAATGCGAAATTTTTGAATTGAACTGTTTTATTTATTCGAGAGATTTTTTTTTGTTGTTGTTGTTGTTGTGAACGAATGTGAAATTTTTTCATTTGGAATTCCTTATTGCCAATAAATGCGAAATTTCTGGTTTTAAAACTATTTTTTTTTGTTGCGAAATTTACGTATCATCTCTAAATACAATAAATATTAAATAATATAATTTAAGCCTTTTTGAAATTAATAAAATAAAACTATAAAATTTGAGGAATCGAAAAACCGCTTGAAACCACGTGCGAAAATAAAACGATAAAGAGAGAAAAAAAAACACCACTCCTCTCAACTTCGCCAAATTTCAATTTAGCCAAGTATTTCACTACGGGGCTAACCACGACCTCCTATATAACCGGCCTTTGCGTAGCGTTGTGACGTCACTGGAAGTAGTGCTAAACCTCCGCCTCCTTAAGCCTAACGATCTGATCAAATACGGCGACGATATTTTTTGAAGTTTTTTTCTCCCTGAAGAATTTGAATCACGTAACCAGTCGGGAAATTTTCTTAAAAGACATCGATATTTTTTTCAACTATATACACACACATTAATGACCCATTTAAAAAAATTATTTTGCCCTTTCCCATTAGTTATGCACTGCACTATTCAGTTTTTTTAAAATTAAACAATGATTTCATAGATATCTCTCATTGTAGAGAGAGAGAGAGAGTCATCTTAATTCCTTAATTTTTTTTCTATTTGAAAAAGAAAAAACCCAATCATTCTGTACAGTATTATTTCTATAAATATGAGACTTTTTTTTTTTAAATCGAGTGTTCCTAAAATTAAACCTTTGCCGAAATATCTTGAAACTTCTGATTTTTGAACTGATGAATGAGAAAAAAAAAGCCTTGTATCTTTTTTACTCCTAAATATTATTTGATAGCAATAAAAGACACCATAATAATGTCAAATTGGAAAAGTTTATTTACATGTCTCAAAAAATATTGACGTTATCTAGGTGGTCGTGGGCTAACACCGACTGGAGAGAGTATGACGTCAAATGTCCCGCCTTGGCAGTGCTGACAACGGTGTCCCCCCAACATCTATCGTGGGAACATCACGTAACTCGGTGAAAACAAACACGATCCCCCGTTATTTTCTTATGGTATCCACAGGAATTCAAAACGATGAAATAATTTCAGCATTCATGAGATAATTCCAGAATTAATGAAAGAAATAATTTCAGCATTCATGAGATAATTCCAGAATTAATGAAAGAGATAATTTCAGCATTCATGAGATAATTCCAGAATTAATGAAAGAGATAATTTCAGCATTAATGAAAGAGATAATTTCAGCATTGTTAAAAGTGATAATTCTAAAATTAATGAAAGAGATAATGAAAGATAATTCCAGAATTAATGAGATGTAATTTCAGAATTAATGAGATGTAATTTCAGAATTAATGAGATGTAATTTCAGAATCAATGAAAGAGATAATTCCAGCATTAATAAAAGAAATAATTTCAGCATTAATGAAAGAAACAAATCCAGAATTGATGAAAGCAATTATTCCAGAACTAATGAAAGAAAATTCAACAAATAATGAAAGAAAATTCAACAAATAATGAAAGAAAATTCAACAAATAATGAAGGAAAATTCAACAAATAATGAAGGAAAATTCAACAAATAATGAAGGAAAATTCCAGAATTAATAAAGAAAATTTTCAGAATTAATGAATTAAAATCCAAAATTGATGAAGGAAAATTCAAGAATTGATAAAAGAAATGATTCCAGTATTAATGAAAGAAATAATTTAATCTTTTTTCACCTTTAGATGAGTTCTCCATCTTTTTTTTAATCTTTAAAACGCAATATTTAGAGACCGAACTGTACATTTTATGGGCAAATCGCCAGGCGGGAACTTTGTTTTCACGGAGTCACGTTGCATTTGATGTCGCTGCAGTCGCGGTGGCTGGATGCTTCCTCCAGTAATATAAGCTCGATGCAAGCCTCAGGTTCTCTGTCGTCTGCTTCTGTCCTGGTTACTTGTTTTGGGCGTCTCCTTGTGTCTTGAAAAAATTAGTGAACTGGGAGTTCGAACTGCCAGTTCTGTTTGTGAGCTTAGCTTGTAGGGAACCGACTTCTTGTCTGTCGTCTGCTCATTAAGAGGCTCTTTGTTTTGCACGTCTCCTTATGCTCAAATAAAATAACCGATCTTTCAGTTTGAATTTCCAGTTCAGTTTATGAGCTTTGTTTATAAGGAACTGAGCGGAATAAAGAATATAGTTTTTTTACTTCATCATCACCGCATGAGTCGCTTTTCAATTTGACGTTAGATGGCAGCACATTACTATAAAATGGGAGTGTGGCAAAATTCACGTTTTACGATCTTAGCTGTCGTGTGCTTGTGTCCTTTGTTTTGGATGTCTCTTTGGGTCTAGAAAAAATAACTGAACTGGAAGTTTGATCTTTCAGGGCAGTTTATAAGCTTTTATAAGGAGCAAAGCTGAATGAAGAATTTAGTTTTTATACCTGAGCTTCGTCATCACCACATAAAAGACTTCTGATTTTGAAAGTAGATAGTTGCACCAACAATATTTTTAGAAATAAATGTGCAAATGTATTCTAGAGTATTAAATTAATTTTAATTCCCTTAAAATTGTTAGTGCCATTATGAATTCGTGGCAAATGCTACAAGGCAAAAAAAAAACTGCTATTGGCGGACGGCGTAACGCTTTGAGTCACCCGGTATATACGGGACTCATTACTTACTACATACAATACCTATAGGGCGTACTGGCCTAATCGGGAAGACTGGATGCATTTATCGCGCCCACGACCTGCAGCAGGGGTCGCTAGATTGGGATCCTTGTTGGGGCCTTAGAGGCCAGATTTTTCACTGGTCCCCGGATAAAGAATTTATAGTGTGAAAAAAACAAAAATTATAAGAAACTAGGCTGGAGCCTTCCCCCCCCCCCAGAGGCCGCGCTACCTGTGCAGCCACACACCTCTCTAGGAAAGGGTGCCAAATCCGAGTTGGAAGGTAAAAAAAATTGTTGAGCTGAGAAACGTCACCGGGGGCACCAAAAATAGATACCACACGGGCAGAGATTCCTTTGTCTTTTCCGACCCGTGCCCATTGGTACAAAGCTACCTTAAGACCATCGTAGACCCTGGACTTCAACTAGAGGTTTGGTCAGCTGTGTCAAGCAAGCATTTTGGCACCCTCTTGTCATGTTGAAGCAGAGTTGGAAACAATTCAGAAAAGAAACCATAATCGGTGTTCTTAACTAGAAACGGTTCTTTGGCCGTGCGACTTGCATGGCTGTATGGGGCACCTCCAGGTGCGGACCCAAGTCGATGTATGGGGAAAAGCGAATTGTGTAAGTTCGTTGGATCGTCCCGTATTTTATGGGACAGGAAAATTTTCCAATTCAGTTCTTACCTATCGCCCCCCCCCCTCCCCCACCCATGGATCCGTTCCTGAGCAAAAGCAGACAAATTCAGCGAATGGAGCAGAGGCAGAAATATTCAGCTGGGAAAGAAGCTGAGACTTAAACTGCAAAATAAGTGGAGGCAAAAATATTCGGCTCCGAATGGTGCGGAGGTACAGGCAGCTTCAGCTGCGAATAAAGCCGAGGCAGAGATCTTCAGCGCAGAGATCTTCAGCTGCGAATGGAACGAAGGCAGGTATCTTCAGCTGCTAATGTAGCCGAGACAGATATCTTTAGCTGCGAATAAAGCCGTGGCAGACATCTTCAGTTTCCAATGGAGCGAAGACAGGCGGATCCAGGGCGATGCGTCGGAGAAGCGACTTCCTGTATAGGTGCATTGGATCATCCGTATTTCACAGGACAGATAAATTTCTTCCATATTATTTGACTCTTGGGAAGGGCGACCGCCCCTTCTCCCTCCGTCTGAATTTACATTTGGGCACTGCTGTAAGAGGAGTGCGAAATTCGTGTCGAAAAAGTGAGAAGCTTTGTCGACAAAAAAAAACGTGGGCAGGGGACACCAAAAGTAGGTTCTGCACAAAACAAATATCTTCTCGAGTCACCTCTGTTCTTAACGCATATTAGTACATCAGGACCCCCTCATCCTCCAGAAGCAGGGTCGCTGTGTCAGATTTTTTTACCGGATTCATTACTCTGTAATGAATTTATAAAAACCATGGATCCCATATCCTACAAAATGGCTCCCAATAAGGCTGGGATCTCTGGTACACCTCCAGGTCAAACTTTTCATGCCCTTCCCCCCTGTAGTAAGTTTATAATGTAGGAAAATACACAAAAAAATGATAATTATCGTCCCGTGTCTGCTCCCTTCAAGTTGCGGCCCTCGGGAGCAGCGTGTCTTGTGACCCGGGCATCGGATCAGAGGAGGATGAGCACCAAATTGCGTCCTTGCTCCTGCTTACTAAGCATTTAGTTGCAATCTTTGCAGTCCTGTCTACTCTTGTAGGAAGGGCCGCAACTAGGGAGGGGGGTAGGGTGGGCAAGTGGGTCCAGTGCCCCTGGCACCGGACCAGAGAGGGCACCAAACATTACAAAGGGCGTCAAAATGTGATCTTGCCCGGCTGACCAAGCATCGACCCTGTTGCGACCCTACTTGTGGGAAGGAGCTTATGAGCCAGGGACGTAGCGTGCCTTCTCGGGGCCCCGGGCAGACTTTCTTGGGAGGGCTCTTGAAAAGATTTATTATCATGCAAAATAAGTGTAGATTTTTTTGTAAGCCCCCCCCCCCTATTTGCTCGAGGCAGGACTCTGGTTGCCCCAGCCCTTTTACGGGTCAGGGTCCACCCAGGGGGAATGCCCAGAATAACGGGATTTGGTGAACTTTTTTTCAGAGCATGTTTCATACAAATTACTAGGTGAGCATTTCCAGCCAGAAGGGAGGGGGCTCAGATATATCACTTTGTTCGGGTGGCAGGGCAATCTTAAGAGAGCACCATGGGCCCTGGGCCAAGTGATTTTTCTGAGGCCCTACCAGCAAATTTACATGTATGCTCCTCGAAAATTTAAACTATGTCTCATTTTTGTGAGGCCCCTTTTCTCTTGAGGCCCCACGAGCCATGACCGGGTTGGTCCATGCGTTAAGACGGCACTGAATGAATGAACGCCAGAACTTTGCCACTGGACTTATCCCGTTGCCGAGATCTTTCTCAGCCCAGCTTTGTGGCAGAGTCTGGAGCATTTTATTTTGTATCAAAAAAAAGAAGGAAAAATAGATACAAAATTGTTACAACATATTTTCCCCGGACAATTGGGTGTACTGTCGCGATTAACAAATTTTGTGGTGATTACAGACGAAATGGGATTGGGAGTTGGAGAAAAGTATCGAGGTTTCGTCAAGACCGAGTATGTACGCATATTTTGATGGAAGTATATTTTAAGAGCAATTGGAAGGCCCCCCCCCCCCATTCCATCTCATCTGTTATCTTACACTTGTCGTATTAGATACACTGGATACAAAAAACAAACGAAATGAGAATCTTATTGTGAAATATAAAATATGCATCGTAGCGTGTCTCTCGCTTAACACCTTATTGGCGAGCAAATGGGTTTGATAACTTGCGGACTAGAAGCCAGCATCATTTTTATTGGGTTGAGTTCAGTCACTCCCCGGGGTGGATTTAATGAAAATATACAAAATAGAAATTTTGTATGGGAGAATATATACAACTAGCTATAATACCCGGTGCTGCCCGGGTTTTCTTCAATGAGGCTTTTTTGGATCACGTGATATCTCCCTCTCTTTTTCTTGAGGGACATACAAACCGTGTCCAAGTTAACCAATATGGCGACCTGCGCGATTCATGAAATAAACAAATCTAGAGTTACACAGAAACGTAGAAATGAATATATATTTTTCTTTTTTTAAGGGGCGCTAGGTATTTCGATCCCCCCCCCCGAACTTCAAGTTATCCATCTGTCTGTTCCAGCTTCCAAAAATCCTTAGTTAAAGCTGTGGAATTTTTTCGATGCACTTTTCACGGGCTCATAACTAATTTTAAAATATCCTAACCCACATGAATTTATGCAAATAAATATCAAAAGAGACAATATGGAGACATTAATTTTCATACTTGAGAAGATATAAATGAAATCAATGATTTTGCTCGAATATCCAACTCAAAAGTATAGGTTTGGCTAATTACTTCATATTTAATCTCCTGGGCTTCGTATATCTCTAAGCGAACTGAATATTTTAAAAATCGAGAATTCAATACAATTTTTAAAATTATTGATGGGGCGGAAAATCCCACTAATTTCCGCATTTCTAGAGTAAAATCGACAATTTTAGCACTGATTTCTATGAGGATCACCCTTTTCCCGACTCTCAAAGCGATGCTGATGATGATTATGACGTCTATTCAAAAAGCCTCATTACTGAGAGTATATTGAAAATGTGGCAAACCATTATAAAGGCATAAACTATTATACATATACTAACAGGATTAAAGAAGTGACAAACCGTTGTAAAGGCATAAACACGTCTGAAACGCATTGCTAGGGAACCACGGTAACCAAAGTAAACGTTCGAAAAGTGATTGTTGAGGCCCAAAAACCATTGTTGCCGGACAGTTTTTTGCCCCTTTGGGGCATTTGCCCTCAGCTGACGAAATTTTAAAGTAGCCTATCGTTCAAGTCCGGTCCCATTCGGTATATATGCAAAATTTGGCGACCTTCGATCTAAAATTGTAGATTTGTATAGAGAACACACACACACACATACACACAGAAAATCAATTTTATACATATAGATAGATTAGGGGGGGGATCACCCGTGCTATCTCGCTTAGCGCCTTATTCGGTGAGCAACATGAATATGACAATAACGCTAAAAATAATATTGTTGGGGCTTTAAACTGAAATCCTCCTTTAACAATCAATAATAGTTAAATGGGAAAAAAATTAAATTTTAATCAAAAATTTTCAAAGCATCTGCCGAGAAAGGAAAGGGTTTCTTTTGAAAAAATTGCGGCCCCTGAAATTTTGCGGCCCCATGCGACCACACATTTCGCACCCCCTACGTCCGGTCCTGATCGGAGACAAGTTGGGAAAGAACAGCATAAATGAGAGAAAGAGTCTTGCCCTTTAGTTCGCATGTTCTTTCCCAACTTTTCGCAAATTTTTGTATTAGAAAAAAACTTTCTACTTGGGTTTTTCAGGACAGGGTGTCCATGTAAAATCATTTGTTTATATTTTGTGACGCACTGTATTTTCATTCTCAAAACTGGACACATTTTTAGCATTTTTTAAATTGGAACCTTACCTCTACGACAAATAGTTGATGAGAGAAAGGGCGAATTAACAAAGGCCACCCTATATAGTAAATCCACGGTCTATCTAAAAAATAAGAAAAGAAACTTCGAAAACGTGCGTTTTGGCAATTCAAAACAAAAAGGTAAAATTGACATGCATGTCTCTATCTTGCATAATTTCAAAAATCAATCTTTTAATAAATTTTTCATAAGAATTTTTAATCAAGAAAAGCATAGAGAAATCAAGTTGAATTTGGGGATGGAAAAACCAATAAAATTTAACATTGTAATTTCAAAGCTAGAATCAAAACACAAAGTAAAATTTAAGAGGCGTTGAGTTAAGAAGCAAATAATGTTTAAAAAATCTTTTTGATTGAGGGTCCATTTCCTCGATTTAAATAGCATTAGTTTTAAAGATGTTATCAAAGACTTACTAGCCTTCCTAAAACTAGAAAAAAGTAGGAGAAAGCTTTTAGATAAATGAAGTGAGTGCTGAGAAATATCCAGATCATATATTCAACCTTAGACGCAGTCACCTATCCACAGCGATGAGTCAGGAGGGGTGGCTAATTGTGCATGATCGTAGGATTGTCCTGTGTTTTATGGGACAGGCCAAGTTTTACCATATTATCCGGATTTTGGGAGGGGTGATTACTTCCCACCCTACTTCTGGATCCACTGCTGGTCTTAGATTAGTTACCTAATCTATTCTGAAATACAAAGTTTCATTCAATGTTTTTTTGTCTTTCTTCCATTGATAAATTCAACATTGTGTGAAATATACGTATAAGGGGGGGGGGGGCACCAAAACATTTAAGTGCTTAGGGCCTTCAAACATCTTAATTCAGCCCTGGGACCCCGCATTGACAGTGCTGATAACAGTGTCCCCCAACATCTTTCGTCGGCAAATCACGTGACTCGGTGAAAAACACACAATCTCCCGTTATTTTTTATAGCATCCACTGGAATTTAATACAATAAATGAAAGAAATAATTTTAGCATCGATGAGATAAATCCAGAATTAATAAAAAAAATAATTTCAGCATTAATGAAAGAAAACAGTCTAGAATAAATGAAAGAGATAATTCCAAAATTAATGAAAACGATCATTTCAGCATTAAGGAAAGAGATAATTCCAAAATTAATGAAAACGATAATTTCAGCATTAAGGAAAGAGACAATTCCAAAATTAATGAAAACGATAATTTCAGCATTAAGGAAAGAGATAATTCCAAAATTAATGAAAGAAAAATTATAGAATTAATTAAAGAGATTATACCAAATTAATTGAACAAAAATTATAGAATTAATGTCAGAGATAATTCCAAAATAATTGAAAGCGATAACTCCAGAATCAATGGAAGATCATTCGAGAATAAATGAAAGATAATTACAGAATTAAGGAAAGAGATAATTTCAAAATTAATGAGAGCGATAATTCCAGCATTAATGGAAGATAATTTCAGATTGATGAAAAAAAGTGATAATTCCAAAAGTAATGAAAGCAGTAATTCCAGAATTAAGGTAAGAGATAATTCCAAAAGTAATGAAAGCGGTAATTCCAGAATTGAGGTAAGAGATAATTCCAAAAGTAATGAAAGCGGTAATTCCAAAATTAATGAAAGAAATAATTTAAGCATTAATGTAAGAGGTAATTTCAGAATTAATGAAAGAGATAATTCCAGAATTAACGAGGTATAATTTCAGAAGTAATGAAAGAAATAAAAATTACTAACGGAAATAATTCCAGAAAGAACAAATGAATAAAGAAAGAACTAATGAAAGAAAATTCCAGAACTAATGAAAGAAAATTCCAGAACTAATGAAAGAAAATTCAACAAATAATAAAGGAAAATTCAACAAATAATAAAGGAAAATTCCAGAATTAATAAAGAAAATTTTCACAATTAATGAAGGAAAATCCAGAATTGATGAAGGAAAATTCAAGAATTGATAAAAGAAATTATTCCACATTAATGAAAGAAATGATTCCAGTATTAATGAAAAAAATAAGTAATATAATCTTTTTTCACCTTTAGATGAGTTCCCAATCCTTTTTTTAATCTTTAAAACCCAATATTTAGAGACCGAACTGTACATTTCTATGGGCAAACGAGCTTTGTTTTCACCGAGTCACGTGGTTTCCTTGCATTTGATGTAGCTGCTGTCGCGGAGGCTGGACAAAACTTTAGTCAGAGAAACAGTAGTTTTGATCCATTTTTTGCGTACGCGCACTACAGATATGATTGCAGCATGAATTTTACAGAGTTGCCAGTGTGTGATATGGCTTCCCTCTGCACCATGTTGTAACCAGAAAAAATCGGATAAAATTTATTATATTTTATAATGAAATTTAATTTTAGTTTTCAAATTTTTTTCAGTGCATTTAATGTACTATCATGTAAAACGTATCATTAAGGCATATTATCAGATTATTTGAAATAAAAAAATTTAATGACAGTGAATAAACGCAAATAATAATAATTGCGGTATTTAGCGTAAGTACAATCAAAATATAGCTAAATAAGTGCAAATAATAATAAATATGTATAAAGATTGCAACGATTGAAGATTGAAAAAAAAACACGTGAGAACGAAATAGGACGAGCCGTTAATGCCAAAAGCACAGTGACATGATTGGCTGTTGGGGAACTGACCTATCAGTTTGTCATATTTGGCAAGAAATTATACTTTTTCATCATTGAAACAAGTCGCCAAAATGACTTTGTGTTGCTATCTTTTAAGACAGAACTCTGTCGGGAAACCTCATGACCATGTACTTTGTATTTTACGGAACAAAATTACATAGAACTCTGAGAAAATTTTAAATTTCCCGTTATCACGTCATTTCTAGTAAAAGTCATTTAGTGGATTTTCGTCTCTAAGAGATATTGGGTGCATTCAATACCACTCTACTGTTGTTACATTACGCATGCTCAACCCATGGCCCGCGGGCCAATTTGGCACTCAGAGTGATCTGATGTGACCCGCGCCCTCAAACTTAATTTTGTAAAAATTTACAGATCACTTGAGTAACCCGCCGTACAGTTCCTCGCACACTTAAACGGTCGGTGGCACAGCACTTAAGTGACTCGTGGGACATTTACAGAGCACTTGAATGACTCTTGGCACAGTTTAATATCACTCAAGGGACCAGCGACATATACACAGTTCACTTGAGCAACCTACGACATAGTTCTAGAACACTTTTGAGTGGACCCGACATATTTCCAGATCATTTAATTCTCCGCGGCACATTTTATATCACTTAAGTGATACAATTCCACAACACTCAAGTGGCCCTCGACACATTTATGAACCACTCAAGTAACCCACGACGTATTTACAGATCAAATGTGCGGCACAGTTCCAGAGTAATTAAGGGACGTGTGGCATAGTTTCAGAGCACTTGAACGGCCTGCGATGCAGTTTCACATCACTCAAGTTACCCGTGGCCTAGCTCTAGATCACTCAAGTGGCCTCCCAGGCATATTTCGACACGATTTAAGTGGCTCGCGACACATTTTCAAATAAAGTGGCCCACTCTTCCCCCAAAGGTTGAGCACCATTGCATAAGGGTAATTGAAGCGAGGGGGGTCCATGGAAAAATTCCAGTTGGTCCGTGTAAGCTTGGAAGTGAAAACATTTTCGTCATTATTCTTATCAGTGGTGTTTTAACAATAAAAGAGCCACTAGATCAATGGACCCCAGGGGCGAACAGTTGGTCTGGTGCCACGGACCAGTGGGGACGAAAATTTCATCCTTTAACCTCACCTTCAACATTATAAGGGCAATACCGTCTAGAGCAGAAGCTGCTGCCTTCTGCTCTAGAAGGTATTGATAAGGGGGGTGCCCAAGCATTTAGTTGCGACTTTGCCTACGGCCGTAGCAAGAAATTAATTTCGGAGGGAGGGGGGTGACAAAAAGTAGAACAGACGATTGTACCATGTTATTGCATATATATTGGCCTTTTCTTACATTTCGAGGGGGGATGGAACCAACCTCACCCCCTTCTCCTCGCTACGGCATTGATGGACAATTGAAGAGGCTTTTATTGATTCGCAAATTTTTTTCTCGAAAATATGCAATTTACATAACTGCACAATTTGCAGTCCGTCTCATAAATTTTTAACTACGTATTTTTTTTTCCATTCTTTCTAAAATTTCAACAATTGGGTTATTGGGATTAACGCTCACACATTAGCTTTTAATCACGTATCTCCTCTTTTATCAATTCTGAATTTTTATAATTTTTTATTTACAGTATTTTGTATGTTCATATTTTAAATTCGAAGGGTTTTTTTTTTATCATTACTGTGTATGCTTACTAATGTGCAACATTGAAAAAAATGTGCAGAACCGCTGACATATATAAGAACAACAGTTCTGGGATTCAAGCCCCACAAGCAGAAGCCTACGCAAGGAGGTGCTCAGAAGACCCATGCCTTCCCCCCAAAAGTTATAAAAAAATTTAATATTTTGGTCAAAAACAATTTGAAAAAATATCGAAAGAAAATACCCTTTATATTATGCTTTGTGGTTTTACATTTAAAGTATAGGAAATATTACGCAAATAAATTGTGAGCTGTTCAAAATCTTCTCTCTGCTTTCATGTTATCAGGTTTAACCTAATTTTTGTGCTTTAATCACTGTAATTATTAGAGGAACGATGGCTTGGAGATGGGAAAACAATCCTCATTTTTTTTTATATTTCTATGTACTAATTATTATTTGGGAGAGTTCGTGGCCTTCATTTCATGGGTACTGTGGGTTCACCGAACACCCTGCTATAAGCACACAATGTAAGAAATATCCTTATCCATTGGCATTTCGTCAAGAACAGAACTACTACCTTGGTCCATCAGATAACTTGGATAGACCCCCCTAGACATTTTGAAAACCCAGAAAGCACAAAATTTTGTAAATTTTTCCTTGCTGTAGATATTTTTAATCTAGTGAGTTTAGCCCTGACTGTAGGTGTGTTATTGTTGAAGTCAGGTCTGAAAGGGTAATAGCATTCTTTTTTTAATAGGCTACCATACCTGCCAGAAAGCGATACACGAATTCCTTTGTATTTCTAAAATTCAATGTCATTTTAAATGTCTTTCCACTTCTTGAATATCATCAAAATTCAAGAACCAAGATCTGGTGAATATAAACAAATTAAAACAGTAATGAAAAATAGGCATCAGATAAATGTGTAAAAGAATTTTAAAGCTCTAACACTCTTATAGAAGCACCCCCCCCCCCCCCCCTCTAAATCCTAGCAAGTCTTGAGAGTTCAATAGAAATTTCACATCATTTTTGTAAATAAATCACAAAATAAATTGAAACTGAAGTATTTATTGATGAAAAAAAAAATATATCAGCTAACGTTCATTTACAATGTATACGACTGCAGTCACTATGCACATACAAAGGACTTTTGACCATTTTCGCTTTCTCAGCATAAAAGTGTCAAACACCTGTTGATGATGTCTTTTTTGGTGATTGTTTCCTCTCCAGAACTGAAACTAACGAATCTCTGATATCATCTAGTGTTTTGTGGAGAGAGACTCCCACTTTCATTTTATCTGGAAAGAGAATGAAAACAATTGTAACAATTAATAACACAAATACAAACTCTACGGTCACAACAGGCAAATTGCCCAAGTGAGCTGATGCTGGGAATAGGGTTTTAACTCAAGCAAGGGTGAGCAAACAGACAGTGTTTCAAAAGAGATGGGCTATTTCTAAAAAGATGGAAGAACAGGTGAAACAATCTCATTTTTCCCTTTAGCAATGCATGGAACAAAAAAAAAAATGCTAAATGGCCAAAATTCTACTTACACAATACAGTAGACGCGGTTTATTGGAATCATGTATAATGTTATCATTTGGTATTGGTTTAACCATAGCTTTTTTCCCTCCCCAAATTATTATTGTCTGCAAAACTATGTAGGAGATTAGAAAGTGTAATACTCCCCTCCCCGACAAACATTTCTGTACTCTGGATGATGATTTTTGCTTGCACATGAAACTGATAGGCTATCTGATTATTATTAGCAGTTATAATCCCTGTACGTGTGCAGCTGCTTTTGCAATTAACTTCCACCAATGGAGGCAAACAAATGTATGATCAAAAAGAAACTTCAGTTCCCTGTTAATTGTCCAGATTCAGTTTTTGTTTGAAAAACTTTCTCAAGGGAGCTATGGAACACACGGTACATGAATTAAACACCTGATGACTGCATTAAAAAAAATTTTTAGCTTAAAGGAAAAAAAAATCCCAAGCATGATTTTTCCTCGAAACATTCCTAAATAATGTTTTTCAGATTTTCAGAGACATAATGACTTCTTCTCATGTTGCAAGACACACTGCAATGAAATCAGAAAATTTTGAGTCACCCTTACAAAAACTAAATTTAAATCCTCCTGCTTAAAATTAAAACTCCCTTTTAGCAATCACATGAATTTCAGACGGAAATATCAATTTTACAGTTGCCACGTCGACTAGGATTTATAAAGCCTTGAGCTATGGGGGAAAGCGAATTGAATCAGCTTGATTTAAATTCTGTTTTTCCTTTCCATAACTTATATTGAAGTGAAAGTAGTAGTATATATGGTATACATGTTATTGAAATGTGAAGTTCTTGATTAAAATAAGCATAGAAGATCTTTGGGATAAAATATAGACTTAAACTTAATCCCTAGATATAGAACAGCTTTCTTTCTGCACTTTTTCTAGATTTTGTACATGGAAAAAAATTGTAGAGAAATATAGGGAGTTAAACTTAGCACTTAAACAGTTCTCCTGATTAAAAAACAAACTATTTTTTGTATAAAGCCTTGAATTCTGCGTACTAATTGCTGATTCAAAATAATAGATATGTTGTTCCAACATAAATATCGTTGGACTTTACATTTTAATACAAAAAGTGGAAAAGGTCTAGTGTTTGTCTATTTTTTTTACCAAAACTCATTAAATATGTGAAACAATGAAAATGTGTAAATTACTAAGCAACATCATGCAAGTTGGAAACACATTATAATAAATGCATCCATCTATAGCGGAAGAAACAATCTTGTCAAGAGAATGATTTTATTTAGTTGATGCCGAATGGAAGTTCAGAAGTGAAGTGTAATGATTAACGTATGGAATTCCGCACATGTAATAAATCTAAAACAAATATATAGTTGATCCCACTTATAACGTTTCTCCGATTTAGAATGTTTTTCCACTTGATACAACTTATTTTCATGGTCCTAACAATAAGTAATTCTCATTGCGATTTCCTGTTTAAAGCGTTTTCCTATTTATTACGTTTTTTTATGACGGTTTTTGAAAATCGTTATAAGCAGGATTCACTTTAATTAACAGTTGAATGCACACATTTATATATTTACTAATAATCAATGTATGAATTCCCTTCTGATTGATTTTACATTTTTTTAAAAATATCTTAGCATTTTCAATATCTTCTGATCAAATTTAAAGCAAATCAGATTCTCTCTCTCCTCTCCAGACACTTATCTTCTCATTCCCTATTCATACTTTGGTTATCCTGCTAAAATGATTTTATTTTCCTTCCCTGATGGTCCACAACTCTGATCTGTCACCATTTAACTGCCACATATTTTAACACCTGAATGTGGGTGCTATATCAGATTTGTGTTTAAGAAACTTAAGTGTGCTTATGTGTGCGTGCCCAGCATTTGGAGTGTTTTGTGTTCAGTAGGTGGTGTTATCTATCTAGCGCCGCAACTAGATACTTTCTCAAACGGAGCAAGTACACATTTTGGCACACCCATATAATATAGAACAAGCAGTTATAAAGTGTGAATTTGGTGCGCCGCTCTAGTCCAGAACCCAGGACACTAGGCCCGCCTGTCCCTCCCAGTTGTGGCCCTGTATCTATTCTCCAATCTGGTAATGCGTGCATTTGAAGTTCAATGTATGCATATTTGTGTTGTAGGTCTGTGTGATCGCCATGGCAACCAGAAGCTTTTTCAAAGAAATAGCCAACTCCAAATTTGAAATCTTTAGAAAAATCACATTTTTAGTCGATTACCATTGCGCAATCGCAAGTTCCAAACACAGATTTTCACGAAAAGCAAAATTTGAAAGGGTGTTCCAATCCTTTATGATAAAAAAAAAAAACCGCGGATTCGCAATATTGTACGAACAAGATAAATTTCGCCGTATAAACATGGTCTTTGAATGCCGGCCGATCACTGCAAAAGTACCGTAATTTCCCGTATATAGCAGGAAGGGAAAAAATTTACAGGGTAATAAAAATCAGAAATTTGAAACTTCTGTACACGGCCCCTCATTCAGAGAAGCAACCAAAAATATCCCTCATCTTCAACAACCCACGGGTATATCAATACAGTAGTGTACAAAGTAGTAAAACCAGTTTTTCAAGGTCGAGGGATCACGATACACTGTAAAAAAAAGTTGGGAGCTTTTTCCTCTCTTACTTTTTTCTTCTAAGAACTAAGAATGAACGCATCCCGGAGGACGTGTGAACAAAATTTTTATGCTTCCTTTCCCGAAATTCCGAGTATTTGACACGTTATAAAACGCGTCAATGGCATCTCTGCCAGTCAGGGGCACTGCTGCCAAATGTGGGGGGGGGGGGGGGGGGGCACGTGTAGCTTACACAAGGCTACAAGGGGTGTGGTGCACCTGAGCAGCAGATTGTAAGGGACGGCAGCCTAGGTGTTAGTTAGACATCAAAAAATTTTAAAACCTCGAATATTACAAATTCACATGACCAGAGGCAAATTTACAGTTTAGCTGACTGTGGGCTACAAAAATTTTGCCACGTTCCACTCATCTTTGTCAAATTTTCTTGACCATTTATTTCTCAAATTTTCAGGGCTATAGCCCAGTATCAGCCAGTATTTCTCAACCTGTAAACATACCCGTTTCTTACTTTTTTCATCCCTCTTTTCCTCTTCACCTGGTCCCTAGATTTCTCTATTTCACTTTTTGCCTGATCACTCACATGCTTGAAAACTCTATGGAGTTTACTTTGGTCCTGTACATGCTTGCAAACTCAAGGCCACAATTTTTGGTCACTCGCTGACTCAGTCCCTCTCTCCCTGGGCAGAGACGGATGTACATTTTTGTCAATTTTGGAGTCCTCCTCCCATTATACTAATTTTCCTGTGACTATTTATTTCTTGAATTTGCTGTCCTGGGCCTGCTAAGCCCCTCTGTAAATACGGCTCTGGGGCCATTCAAGTATTACGTAAGCAGATTTTCAGCCATTTTTGACACCCCCCCCCCTTGTCAGCAAAACACTGACCCCCCTGCCCCCGTCAGCAGCTTAGAATATTTCATATCTTGAAAAAGGGGCGGTTGATGACATAAGCAACCTTCAACCCCCCCCCACTGTCATCAAAAGTAACCAAATCGAAACCCCTCTCCCCTCAATGCTGACGTAATACTTGCATGACCCCTCTGCAAATGATATATATCATGCTCTTAAAACATACCTTTCTGATATATTTGTTGAGAAAACTTTAAGATAGAGCTTAGGGACAGTGATACCAGAACAAGAATGTACTCGATCTCCCTTTGTGATAGAGTACATTCTTATTTGATGTCATCGAGTAATTTTCCTGAATGTCAAATGAATTCAAATTCTGATTCTTAGTAGTCCGATCTCTGTACAACAAAAACGGCTTAAAAATAATTTTTTAAATAAAAGTTACCTCATTATATTTTCTATTTATAAAGTGTCAGCAACGATGACTCATCAACAAGAGCTGAAATGTGAATTGAGTTATCTGGCAAAATTCTATACCTCAGCGCCATACTATCATACGTGATTCCGAGGAACAGAACTAACAGAATTAAGAACAGTATAATGATTTGACTCTTGCCTCCTGCAGCAAGAGTCTTCTTTAGGTGTGGCACACGAGGCTTTGCACCCGGATGGCATTTAAGCTTGAGCCGGCCCTAGTGGAGGCCATGCTTCTATTATTTCTAAAATAACATTGATTTTTAGATTGTTTGTCTCGGTAATTTTCATGTCTAGCATTTCTGAAGGAAAAAAAAAGGATTGAATATAGAAAAATTTAGGTGTGTTAATTAGCATGTTAATGGCTCATTGCTGCCAACATAAAATATTAAACAGAGGTATAAGCTCAACAACTACAAAAGATGCATTAAAGGGGGAAAAAACGACAAATCAAGTCACTTGCAATTTCTTACCTCTGTGCTTTGAAAGGAGAATTATTGGTGTGTCCCAAGTAACTTTCCTAGTGCTGCACTTGAAACATTCTGGAATTTTCAAGTAATATTATTTCAGCAGGAATTCATCTTTCTGCTACCCTGACTTTTGCAACATCTTTGGCCAGTGCATCTGCTGATCTATGACACAAAGGGCTCCTTACACATTCTTTCTTTTATGTCATTCTGATGCTTTTGATAGAAATATTTTGACTGCCTTACCAAAGATTAAAATCTAAAAAAACAAACAAAAATCATGCATTTCAAAAACACAGAACAGCCAGAACTGGGGTGGGGAGGGCAAAGGGGAAAACAAATTCAAAGGGGCAGCAAATTTTTTGTGAAAACAAAAACACAGGTGTAAAATCATTAATCAAATTCTAAAGCGGCGGGAGCAGAAAAATCACATCTGGTCCTCTCCCCCACAAAAATCGCAGTTAACCCTCACAGTGACAATCCCGAGATATCTCGTCAAACTTGATCTGCTTTATTTATTTATTTATTTATTTATTTACGTCTCAACAGGCAAGGATTGCCCAATTACAGAGATGGACAAGAGAAGAAAAATACAAAAACATAAATACAACAAACTACAAAAAAAAAAAAAAACCCAATGGAAATACATACGGAAAACGCATATTAACATGAATATTCACTACTCACACATACTTTTAAGAATTCCCTTATAGTTGAATTGAACATATCGGGTTTCACATCGCACTGATTATATATATTGCACATCTCAAAAATAGGGGACCGTCGTAAAATATTTGTTCGGGGTTTAGGGAGGCGAAAAGTTCGCCGAACAGGCCTATTTCCAATTGGCACAGAAAAATCAACAAGTTGAAGAAGGTGGCAGTCATCAATTATATTATTTACAAGTTTATACAAAAAGCGAAGGTAACTTCTTCTTCTTCGGCATTCCAATGATTGGAAATGGAAAAAACGTTGCAGTTCAGTTGTACTTACGTCATTGATGTAGACATGAAATTGCCTGTAAAACATGTAACGTAGAAATCTGTTCTGAACTCTTTCTAGAATCAGTGAGTCTAAATTGTTGTGAGGACTCCATATAATAGTGCAGTACTCTAGTTTCGGGAGCACGTAAGTTCTGAAATTATTGCTGCTCCTCACAACAAATCCTAGCAGTTTTAAGCATTTATTGGTGAGATCATATATGTGATCGGTAAATGCAAGCTTGGAGACAAAGAAAATACCAAGGTCTTTGATTACGGAAACACGGCTGATCGAAACAGCATCAATGGTGTAGTCGAATTCGGTCGATGACAATTTTCTTGTATAGCTGATGACGTGGCATTTTCGAACATTAAGCTAACATTATTACGGTCATCCCAAAATATCTCAATTTCTTAACAGCTTTGCAGTTGCAATGCAGACCAGGAAAATTTGAAAAACTACTTAAAGGGTTAAGGCCTGGCATAACTTCACTCTTCAGTTATTTTAAAGTTGTAGTCACTGACAGTTTGATTGTGAGGTGAACAAAAAATATTTTTGTCTCCTGGAGAGTACCAAAAAATATGCCAATTGCAATAACAGCTTTATAATATTCGAATACCGCATTCCCAGCACACCACGAAACAGTAACTGAGATCAGCATGCAGAGAATATTCATATTTTCCACCATACTTGGCAAATTTTAGTGACCAATTCCTGGTATAACATCTGTTTTCAACAGAATTACAAAAATTACCTGTATAATTCAAAAGTGACCTTTCTTCAGTATCAGAAAGCATCAAACAATGTACAGAATTTAGTATCTGCATTTCGTATTAAAGGTTGGTAATTGAAGTAGATTAATATGTAAATGTTCAATTTTCATTATCACTATCAAATTCTTCAATTTCCTATAGTGGGAAAACCATTACTTTATTCCAATTAGCTCATTTGTTCAATATAAATTGATATCAGTCTTTTGAATGTATCACGTTATCCTCATTGAACCTTGGTTTAAAACACATGCCGGGAATGGAGACTCCAACATTCAAAAAACCGGAGTCTTCCCCGATTTGCCTGGAATGACAGTTAAAATACTGGGAATACTGTTATTTTGACAGCAGTAACAGAGTCGTCTTAACGCACGGGACTACCCCAGTGTGTGTGTGGGATCATAGCGCTCCTTCTTGGTGCCCCAGGGTTGACATTTTCTTGGGAGGCCCCAGGCCTTAAAAGGGAAAATATTATGCAAAATAAATGTACATTATTTGTGAAGCCAACATTTGGCTCGAGGCCCCTGGTCTCACCAAACCCACTGCCCTTCTAGGACTGGGGTCCTGGAGAGCGGCATGAATTTGGACTGGGGTCCTGGAGAGCGGCATTTGGTTTCACTTTGACAGTAAGCATGGTTATTGCTGGGCAACAATTTCTAGCCAGATGGAGGAAAAAACAGGAGTGTTTGATAAATTAATTTTTAGTCAGCTTGGGGAGGGGCAAGGCCAGGGCTCAACTAGATACTTTGTCAACCGGGGCAAGCAGGCCAATGTAGAATTTTAGCACGCCAATGTAGAAATAGTTAGAGGGTGAATTTGGAACCCCCCTCCTGGTCTCAGCTCCCGGGCCACTCGACCCGCTCCCCCGTCCCTGGGCACGTCCCCCTACACTGTGTACGCCTCTGGTGCTCGTGATACACTTAGCACGCCCCTGGCTAGCAAATTTATTGAGTCGTGTAATGATTTCCCGGATTTGACGAAGTTTCTGTGCATATATCGGCATCGATGTTACCCCCGATAAAACGATTTTCCTCGAATTAAGGAATGGAAACGGCAGTTTTACACAATTCGTTAAATCGGGATTTTCAACTCTTATTAACGAATAATTTTAACAAACGAATCAACTCACCTTGGATCGATGAAAATACATGCTGCTCACGTTGAATTTCTTGTCCATAGCTTTCAGTCACATGATTGCAAAGAATATTTTGTGCCGCATACTTTTACATTCTGAACGCACTAACAGTAGCCGATGTTGGCCGTTTATTTTGGTCATCGAACGACATAATTACGAAACAAACAAATCCTCGATAAAAAAAAAGCGCAAAAAGGGAGGAAATGGCGGAAAGATCAGCGTATGAACAAAATGAAATTTTGACGCCAACCATGCACTGCCAGTTTTTTCACCAAATTGCTTTCAACCGGCAACCTATTCATTTTTGTTGCATCATCAACAGCCAATCGTCGGTCAACAGGGTCGATAGAGACAGTAATAATAATCCCATGTGATGCTCGTGGTAATAAAAGTAATGAATCGAGTAGAGCGCATGCGCAAAAAATGCGAGCAAGTAGTGGTATCTCCATCGTGCATGCGTGGAGCTGATGATCAAAAGTAGTGTTTCTGTGACTATGTGCTATACGGAGGCTGGATGCTCCCTCCAGTAATATAAGCTCGATGCAAGTCTCGAAATCTCTGTCGTCTGCTTCTTTCCAGGTTACTTATTTTGGACGTCCCCTTGTGTCTTGAACGAATTACTGAACTGGGAGTTCGAACTGCCAGTTCTGTTTGTGAGCTTAGCTTGTAGGGAACCGACTTCTTGTCTGTCGTCTGCTCATTAAGAGGTTCTTTGTTTTGCACGTCTCCTTATGCTCAAATAAAATAACCGAACTTTCAGTTTGAATTTCCAGCTCTGTTTATGAGCTTTGTTTAAAAGGAACTCAGCGGAATAAAGAACATAGTTTTTATTTTAAACTTCATCATCACCACATGAGTCACTTTTAAAATTGAGATTAGATGGCAGCACATTACTATAAAGTGGGAGTGTGGAAAAGCAAATAATTCCAGAATTAATGAAGCAAAATGCAGAATTAATGAAGGAAAATTCCACCATTGATGAAAGAAATTATTCCAGCATTAATGAAAGAAATTATTCCAGCAATAATGAAAGAAATTATTCCAGTATTAATGAAATGAATAATTTGATCTTTTTCATATTTAGATGAGTTCACTCCTCTCTGTGCTTTTCTTTTAATCTTGCGAGCCACGTGATGTCCTCGCATTTCCGGCATTTGATGTCGCTGCCGTCACGGCGGCTGCATGCTCTCTCCAGTAATGAGGCTTTTTGGATCACGTGATATTTCCCTCTTTCTTGAGAGACATACAAGGTAACCAATATGGCGACATCCTGTGCGACTCATGAAAGAAACAAATCTAAATTAAAGAAACATAGAGAGATTTTTTCTTTTTCTTTTTAATGGGAGCTAGATATTTTGAATTTTTTTTTAAGTTCAAGTTATCGATCTGCCTGTTTTTCCTGCAAAAAACGCTTGATTAAAGCTGCGGAATTTCTTCAATGTAATTTATATGGGCCCATAATTAATTTCAAAACATTCTAAACTATATGGATTGATGCAATTGGATAATATAAGACAATACGAAGAGACATTCCCCTTTTCACGCTTGAGAAGATATAAATAAAAAGATGCAATAAATGTTATTGCATGAATATCCACCTCAAAAGTGGCTTGGGCTCATTATTTTATATTTAATTTTCTATGCTTCGTATCTCTAAGCGAGTATCCGAGATCAACATGGGCGGAGATACGGGGGGGGAGCGTGGGGGCATTGCCCCCCAGTATCAAAGGTGAAGTCGACTGATCTAATGTATATATGCATATATGAATTGACATCATCATCATCGTGCCCCCCAGCAATAATGGCCATGCCCGCCCCCCAGACTTCCAAGTCTATTACCGCCTATGGAGCTCAATATTCCGAAAATCAAAAATTCAATTCAATTTTTAAAATTATTGATGTGGTGGAAAACCCCACTAAATTTCCGCATTTCTACGCTAAAATCGGCAATTTTACCATTGATCTCTGGGGATAATCTTAGTGTTTGTCCCTCAGAGTGATGCTGATGCTGATTATAATCATCATCAGCATCACTCTGAGGAATGGACGTCCATTCGAAAAGCCTCGTATAAGCTCGAATGATACAAAGTCAAGACCAGGGCCGCAACTAGGGGAGGTGGAGCAGGCGGATCTCGTGTCCCGGGCGCTGGATCAGAGGGGGCACAAATTTCATTCTCAGACCTTACCTTCAACATTACAAGGGGGCGCCAAATGTGCACTTGCCCCTGGTGACCAAGCATCTAGTTGCGGCCCTGGTCAAGACCGACCATGTTTACATCAGGTACCCATGTCTATTGAATATTTTTACTGGGTGGTCCTAGAGCCCTAAGCAGTCATAGAGAACGTTAATCTACATCTTTACTTGTTGGATATCTGAACGATCATTGGCACGTTTTCTTTTCTTCCAACTGGCACTTTACGGGAAGAGTTTTTTACATCGATGGTAGTCTGTAACAGCAATATAATCAGGGACATAATTTCATGTGGGCTTGGCAGATTCAACATGTGGGTCACCCACTTAGCTCAGTACAGATACAGATAGATTAACGTCCTCTATGCCTGCTTAGGGCTCTAGGACAGCTTTAGTTCATAACGTCAGAGTGCAATCTTGTACAAAAACAGTTGCGAAAATGATCAGGAACAACAGAACTGTGGGGAACAAAGTACAATGAAGAAACAGTCTTGGCATAAAAAAAAAAAAACAAACCTGGTAGATGATGCAAAGAAAAAACACAAAAATCTCAGCTCCTATAAAAATGAAAGCAGCTAATGTCAAAAACGATTACATTTTCCCATGAAAATTTCAAATTCCTTGATCAAAGTGCCCGGAGTCACTTCAATGAGTGTGTGCCAGTCAGATATCTGATTATTACCAAGGCCTACATTCTGCAGACAGCATTCCCTAAAAATTGACCATTTAGGACACGTAAATAAGAAATGGTTGTTAGATTCACAATTGTTGCCACAGATACAGTCAGGTGAACTTATTTGATGAATTCTGTGAAGGTAACCATTGGTAGGTGCTCTGTTGGTCATGAGACGATAAAAAAAGTGATTCAAACTTGCGGCTAGTAAAGTAGGGCGAAAATTTTTTAACAGCATCGCAGAGACGATCTGCAACTGGATAAAGGGGTTGATTACAAAAATATTGATGAATTGATGATTGCCAATTTTTGTGTGAAAGATTAATCACATCCTCGAAGTAAGCATATGTAGGGAAAACTGGATTTTGGGAATCAACTGCTGTACGTGCTAGATGATCTGCAAGCTCATTGTAGAAGACACCCTTGTGGCCTCGACACCAAACTAATGAGATTCTTGTCGCCCGCAATGATGCTAAATATAAGGCATAAAAAGTTGCTAAAACCACGGAATGAGATTTTGGATTGATGTTGGCGATTGCTTGAATAGCTGATTTGCTATCGGATAAAATTATGTAGTTTTCATTACTGACAATGAATTTTAGTGCTGCGATCATTATTGCAACACATTCTCCAGTGAAGACAGATGAGCAATCATGGAGCGCTGCCTGAAATGAATTACGAGTTTTTGAACAGAAAATTCCAATAGAGGTATGAGCTCCTTTTGAGGCATCTGTAGCTATAATAGTAGAACAATACCAGAATTTTTGTTCATGTTCATAAAATAGTTGCTTTGTGAGGAGATCATTTGATGATGTTTGAAATGGAAGAGAACTGGTTGTGAAATCAATATTGGTGATAAGCCAAGGAGGATTCGCAAAAAACAGAGGTTGAAGAGGAATAAGTAAATTGTTGTCCTGGATGAATTGAATAATAGAAGGATCCAAAATTTTAGTATGTAAGCCTTGACGGTCGAAACTGAAATTAGAACAAATATGTTTTAACACAGAGCTGTAATGGGAAGCTCTAGCTTTGATAATATGATTAGTGGCGTTTTTTAACAAAAACAGTGAAAATGGAGGTTTTCCACAGATGCTGAGTAACAGAGGAATCGGTGTAGAGATTGGAAGACCAGTAGCAATGCGAAGGGATTGGTGATAGATAGCAGAACACTTTTGAATATTTTTCTTGGAGCTATTATGCCACAAGAATGAACTGTAATTCATGAAGCTTGAAGTAATGTTAGAACAGATAGCCAAAAGTTTATGCCCTTTAGCTCCACGAAGCCTGCCTTCAATCAACTTCATGATATTACAAATGTTAATGGCTTTATTGGAAATGTGATTGATCTGGGGGCTCCAACTCAGCTTTTGATCCCAAATAACTCTAAGAATCTTGATATTTTCCTCGTAATTTATCTGAGCACCGTTGATTTGGATATTTGGGAGAAAAGGAATATTTTTTTTCGTAAAAATGCTGTAACTGCATTTCTCAGTAGACAGAACAAATCCCCACTGATCCATCCAGTTTGAAGCAAGGTTTAAGGCAGAATTCAATTCGTCTGTAACATCATTCAAGTCTGATTTACTGATCCAAAGAAAAATGTCATCAGCATAAATGAAGGGATGAATGGAGTTGGGAAGGTTAGAAAGAATGTCAGAAATATATAGATTAAAAAACCATGGGGAAGTAACACATCCCTGAGGCAATCCCCCTTTTTAAGTCAATCCAATCTGACTGATGATTTCTCCAACTAATGATGCATTTTCTGTCCATCAAAAAATTCTCCATCCATTTAACGAAAGTTCCATGAAACCCAAAAGATTTGAGCTTGTATAAAAGTGCAGAATAGATGACAGAGTCATAGGCGCCTTTAATATCAAGAGAAACAATGACGACAAATTCTTTGAGCCTGAAAGTATTAGAAATAAAGCATTTTAAGTCATTAAGAAGGGTTTGAGATCCAGAACGTGGTTTAAAGGCATAAATATTCGCTGGGAAGAGTTTGTATTTTAATGAGATCCAGTTGAGTCTGTACAGAATTATTCGTTCCCAAATCTTCAGTTTTACGTTTGTTAATGTCAGTAGACGATAAGACTTAGGACAACTTGGGTTTTTATTAGGTTTGAGTAAAAAAATTATTTTTCCATACTTCCAATCCACTGGAATGGTTCCAGAGAGCCAAATTTTGTTGTATTCAGCACACAAGAGATGAATTCGATAGTCAGGAATTAAAGAGTATGATTTAGCGTTGATACCATCAGAACCTGGCGAGGTGTTGGCGAGGTGTACGACGAATTGCAGATTTGAGCTCTCCAATGGTAATTGGAACATTCATCAAATTAGAGAAATCTTGATGGGGGCCACTGAAACAGTCAAAGACCTTGTAAGTGTAATTATTTATAAGAGATGACTGGAGAAGATTTAGCTGATCCATAGGGTTCACCACTTCTAAATTGTTGACCTGGAACACAAGATGACGATCCACTTGGAGTTTAGACTGGATGAGTTTGAGTTTTCTAAGAATTGTAAAAATCTTGGGATAAGTGGCATGAATAAACATATTTTCTGACATAAATTCCCTTTTTCGGAGGTTAAGCTCCTTCTTGAATTTTGCATTATTTTTCTTAAAGATGATCCAACACGGTGGGCAAGGGCATCTCAGATATTGTCTGAATGACCTTTTCTTGCAGATGAACAATGATCTTAAGGATGCATCAAAATATTCATTATATTGGTGAGGATGTGATTGTACCTTTTTTGTAGCTGATATGCAGGAATTTTCTACATGATCAGAAAAAGAGCAAGTATTGTCAAACGATGTCAACTTTTCTTTGAAGAAATCCCAGTTTGTGGTGGCTATTTTGCGAGAAAATTTATTTACCCGAAGATTGATGTCAAGACAAATAGGCATATGATCACTGTCGTAAAGGAAGTCACTGCTGTACCAGTTGATTTTACCCATTAAGTTTGAAGAACAAAAACATAAATCTATTGTGTTAGACGAATTGCTTGAAAAATGAGTAGCACACTTGGGTTGGATCAAACAAACTGGGTTTTGTTGAAGCCACAAAAAAATATTTCTGCCAGCTGTGTCTGTCCGAGGACTGTTCCAAGAAGAATGGGACGAATTAAAATCACCAACAATGATGAATGGAGACGAGATTTTAGAAAGAATGGTATTCATGACTGTAGGGATTTCGGAAGTGTCAGCCAAATAGGTGTTTGCTATACGAATGTACTTGTTATGGAAATGAATCTTGATAATGATTACTTCAACGCCTTGAAGACAGAATTTATGAATTACGTGTGAAGGGTATGTAGAGCGAACAGCAGTGAGAACACCACCTCTGCCTGAGCTGTTGTCTCGGTCACATCTGTAAATTATAAAGTTTGGTAAGTGGAAACGGTCATTACATGTAAGGAATGTCTCCTGGAGACAAAGTACATCATAATCTTTTTGAAAACGAAGAAGGTGTAATCTCTTGTTATTGATGCTGCGCAAGTTCCATTAAAGCACCTTCAATGATGTAAACATACAGAAAATTGAATAATCTTGACTAAAGTAAAAAGAACAAAATTATGAAAACCATGAATAGCTTATTCAATGAAGTAAAATTGAAAATGGACATATCTGCAAATCTAGCAGTTGAACACAAAAAACAGTACTGACTGACTTGTACTGAAATAAGAGAGGGGAAAAGAAAAAAAAATTATCATTGATTATGATGGTTTGAACAGTTTCGCTTTGGTGTGACTGTAGAGGACTCTAGTAATGGCTGCGGCGCAGGAGTATCCTTTGAAGGAGGAACTTGTAGTTTATTTTTCTTATGAGGCAGCTCACTGGTGAATGCAGATGCGATCAGCTCGCTGTTAAGTGCAGATGACAATAGTGGTACTGCTTCCTTGATGACTTGAGATATCAGATCTAGAACAATTGATTGAATAGCTTCAGTGATCAGTGCATGCATGGGGATTTTCACATCTTCAATTATTTTTTCACGCATTGTTTCGATTTCTTAACGGACCAAATTTTGGATATCGATTTTTTAAGTCTGTGATAGTTGATGGCACACAATTTATACTTGCTCTGTCGGCAAAAGTTGGCGATTTATCTTGGAAGAATTTGCGAGCTTGGTGAATTGGAATCCGCTTGATTGTTTTGTACCTGATTATTTCTGCCACTTTAATAAATGTTGGGCACTTCTTGTGCATGGGATCATGACCTTGAGCGCAGTTTATACATTTAGGAGCATTTGAACATGATTCTGTATTATGATGATCACCATACGTCCCACAGATAGTGTTGGTAACTGGACAAAATTTAGTACGATGGGTAAATTTGAAGCAACGAATGCATTGGCTTGGTTTTTCTATAAACTCTTGAGGATGGAAGATTTGGAACCATAATTTGATCATTTTTGTCGCACCACGGTCATTTTCTGCACACGAGGGCTAATTAGACCGGGACCTACAATTTATTGCCGATTCCGAACGGTAGGCTTGTTTTTCATACTCATCGAGAGGTTGGTACGCTGACCCCTCGATGGGGGACTCCCTGCGGTAGCAATTTTTGCTGCGGTCAAGTCGCCGTTTTTTGTTGTACCCCTGTGTCAGGAAAGTTTTCTGACAAGGACGAAACGGGTATCGAACTCGCGACACCTCTAAACATCCTTTTGGTACTTTAGACGAGCATCTTATCGACCGGGCTACCGCGCCCTACCATAATTTGAGATCAGCAGGAATGGAACTGCCCGAGATGGTAATTAACAAAGTATTTGTGGGTATTTTATTTTTCACAAAACGTCTAATGCACAATGGAACCAAACCATTGTCCATCAGCTCCAAAGCCACATCACTCAGCTTTTCGGAACATGGGATATCTCTCAGAAGCAGTTTTGAAGATAATGTATCAGTAAGTAGAGTCGCTCTGACCCGAATATTTCCAATACAGGACAGCGATAGGGCCTCCAATACAACTTCAGGTGATGCCGAAGTGAGAAGTCACCATTTCTTGCGAATCGGATTTCATCGATGAGGTTTGCATTCAGGAATTTTTGTTCAAGGCACATACGTAATTCCTTGGGCTTTGATTTTGGGATGGTCGTATCTCCAACAATCTTGACGGTGAACTGTAAGTTTGATCCAGATAGATTTTGAATAATGTCCTTGGGGCCGATGTCCGAAACCCAGAGATTATTTTCCGCCGCTGTAGAAGGTAAGTCATTCAATGTCTCCATGGGGGAAAACATATTAGAGGATAGAGAATTCAATGATTGATGGTATTCATTGGGAGAAAACAATGCAGTATTAGAAGTATCCACACCTACGTAACTGAAGAAACACCCCAGTTACTAACTAGTTGACCAAAAAGAGCAAAATAAATATTATATATACGTTTGAACACTAAAAAAGACGACGAAAGCAAAGAATTAAGCGAAACAGAGAAAAAAAACCCCCTGAAAATTAAGCAAACAGGAAGAAAAAGCCGACCTCAAACGCGTGACGAATAAGCCGCCATTTTCTTCCCCCTTAGCTCAGTAGGGTCACCATTCTTGTTGACATCCAGGAATTAGGACGGCTTTGACCGGCAGTGAAAAAATATCCCAATCTATATCATTCCGCTCTATGGTTGAAAATAGGCTGACCATATTTCTTCGAGAGAAATACGGGACATCGGGATTCCAAATACGGGAAAATACGGGACATCGCCAATTATCGCCAAAAACGATGCCAAAACCAAACAAAGTTGCCAAATATTGTTGAAATTACGGAAAAGTCACAATGGCGGGAAATGATGCATTACTGAAAATTGCAGTGGATTAAAATGTATTCCACGAAAAAAAAACGTTCACCAAGGCAAATGTGGGAGATTAATATCCCATATATAGTTGTAACTATCATAAAATAATTTATGAGTTGAAGAATAATTTCAATCTTCGACTTCAATAAAGAATAAAAATTCAAGTAGGCGTTGTGTGAAATACGGGAAAAACCGGGACACTTTTGCCAAAAAGTCGGGACGGCCAAAAAAAGAGAAAATACCGGGACTGTCCCGGGAAATACGGGACGTATGGTCACCCTAGTTGAAAATGATACTAGTTTATAGTTTTTCGTTATCTTTCTAAATACTAGATGACAGCAGAAGTCCTATTTTCCTAGTTTTTTTTTTTAAATTAATGAAGTTCTAATCTAATGAAGTTCTCAAATTTATGAATAGATGGCAGTATTTGTACTTGGACTTCAAAGTGCAATGACGCAATAATCGACCTGCCATATTTCTTCGAAAAAGGGAATGGGAATTCGGGAAACTCAAATGCGGAAAGACACGGAAAATTGCGCCAGAAGTTGGAAAACACCGCTAACTAAGATAAAAATCGCTGAAAAATAACGTAATGAAAATTTTTTTTTAATAGTCTGTAAAACCTGATACAGTACTTCGAGTCGTCAAGGCCGTCCGGATGTTTTGAATTTGGTATAAACAGACTCTCTCACTGCATTTGGGATAGACGTCACCGCGGTAGCTAGACGTCCATTTGGCCGCAATGCGAGCGATTATATGAGTAAATTCATTGCTACCATTGTTTTATTATTTTTTATATATACGTAGCTTGTCAACATGTCAGCGAAGGCCTTGGTAGGTGAAGCATGGTCGGATTTAGAAGTCATTCCCATGGACCTCTACACTGCTTCCAGCGTAGGTTGCGAGGAAAGAGTGCGAAAGATCATCAAGTTAGTAGAAATATCCCCTCTCTCTCTATTAATTGTGTTAATAACTGCCACAGATTATGAAATGCAAATAATAGTTCTCGGGATGGAACATAAGGCGTAAAGTTATTAGAAGCATTCAAACTCAATACTGGGAACAGCTTCAGTATAAGGGACAGCTTGAAGATTTTCGGCGCCAAACATGTCCGACGAGCCGATCAAAAGTCGGCAATGCCGTCAAACACATTACGGGCGCCGAAAAAAAAATCGCCAGCATATAAACAACGGAAACCAACCACCGCATAATTACTAAATATAAATAATAATTAAAACAACGTAAGGCATCCAGACTCTTTTAAATAAACAACAGCCCTTCCTGTTTAAAAAATAAAACTGTGGATAAAAATAAATCGATCAGGGCAGGGCCGGACTTAGGTAGGTGCGAAGGGTGCTATCGCACCGGGCCGCTAAATTTTTGAGGCCGCAAAAGGGGATAAAAATGTTTTGGTTACATTTTGACCTCAATTTCTTAGCAAAGCAATAGCTTAAAATTCAGTCCAAGATAGAGAACCTCTAAGGTTTTAGGAGACAATAGCCCCGAGAGCCCCAAATCTTCGAGTGCCTGGGGAAGCACTTGCAATTTTTTAACTGGGAAGCGGACACTTTTGTCCATATTTATTGCCAATTCAAATGGAATTTTTTATATGACTACGAAGGAGTTTTACAGTCGTTCTCGGGCACCAGAGTACCCATGGACACCCTGGGGTATTGAAAGACCTCTGTTCAAAGGGGCCGCAATTTTTTTTCCGCACCAGGCTGCAAAATACTTAAGCCCGTCCCTGGATCAGGGTTTAAACAAAGCCCGAACCCTTGTTTAAATAATAAATCGATCAGGGTTTAAATAAAACCCGGGCATTGTTTAAATAAAGGAAAATATTAAAGGTACAACCTGAGAGACGATAGAAAAATTTGATGTTTCCGTTGTTTTTTTATGCTTACGAATTTTTTTTCAGCGCGATATATCCAATTATTAATCCCATCCATACACTACATTGTGAAAATCAAGCTCTCAATCATTCAAATCCCTTATACCGAAGCTGTTCCCAATCCTTTTTCCTTCCTTAGCGATTTCATTTTTGTCTGCTGATGCTTTCCTTGCTTTTTCCTGTTGGCTATTAATATTATTGTTTAAATCGGCTTCTAGGTTGCTATGAGGACATGCCCTGATGCAGAGAGAGGTGATTGTCCCTCCCAAGAGCCAAAAAATGAGGGGGAAATTGGTTTGCCTCGTAAAATACTGAACGATGCAACGAACTTAATGATTTCACCACATTTGCAGCCAATAATGTCTGCCTTGGCTATATTCGCAGGTGGGCGCGGTAGCCTGGTCGATAAGATACTCGCCTAAAGTACCAAAGGATGTTTGGAGGTGTTGCGAGTTCAATACCCGGTTCGTCCTTGTCAGAAGACTTTCCTGACGCAGGGGTACAACAAAAACGACTACTTGACCGCAACAAAAAATTGCTACCGCAGGGAGTCCCTCTCCCCCCCCCCCATCGAAGGGTTAGCGCACCAACCTCTCGCTGAGTATAAAAAACAAGCCTGCCGTTAGGAATCGGCAATAAATTGCAGGTCCCGGTCTAGTTAGCCGTCGTGTGCAGAAAATGACCGTGGTGCGACAAAAATGATCAATGATATTCGCAGGTGATAATGTCTGCCTCGGTTCCATTGACAGGTGATCATGATGTGTGCCTCTGTTTCATTCACAGCTGAAGATGTTTGCTATCACTCCATTCATAGTTGGAGTATTTTGCTTTGGTTACATTTGTAACTGGAAATATTGCCTTGGCCTTATTTGCTGCTGATGGTGTTTGCCTCCGCTTCATTCGTTGCTGAAAATATCTGCCTGGGTTTTATTTGCAGCTTGAGATATATGCCTCAGCATGTGCATGGATCAAGAGGGGGCTGCAGTTGTTCCTCTCAAGAGCCAAAAAATGAGAGGAAAATTCAGATGTTCCATAAAATCAGCAGGGACAATTCAACAGACAAACAAACTACAAATCGCCCTAGATCTGTGCTTGCATGGCCATTTCCTCTTTTACTGTTGGTTCTCGCCTGAAAATGAAGTAACGCCCCCCCCCCCCCCCCCCGCAGTCGATAGTAATAATAGTTTTTTTGTATTGAATAGAGTGGCCTTTGCTTTTCCATCTATTTTAGCACCATTATCATTTCTTATTGTCAACAGCGTCATTCTTTTCACCAACATATTAGGACTGAATATCAAGTTCGTCATTATTGAAATTTATTGAGAGATCCACCAAAGCCCTGTTCGTCATTGTGCATCTTTTGCTCATGATTTTTACATTTTTTTCATAAATGAGCATTCTTCAGCCAGACAAAAAAAAAAACGCTCCAGTTTTTGACAGAAGTCAGTGTTATACCTGCAAAAGAAATTAAATTGTTGTTTCTTGCTGTAAATGTGGCACTAGCAGTGTTTCGAACAGCGATCACACCAACAAATTTGGTTGGCTGGAATAGGAACATAAAATCCGAATATGTAATGATTCAGTGAATTCCATGGTCAATATTTTCTAGGATAGTTCCAGAATTCCATGGTCAATATTTTCTAGGATAGTTCCAGAATTCCTCCTCGCAATGTTCTAGCTAGCCAGAAAAGAACTGTTGATTTTCTTTTTTTTGTCGACCATCTTGATTTTTACGATGTTGAAGATGTTTGGCAAGCCAAAAAAGTTCTTTGTGGCCAAGAAGGCAAAAACACTGGCGAAAATGGAATCAAAACATCTCATTTATATCTGCTTTGTGAGGCAGAAGTAGAAACAAGCATCCAGTGATTCTTGGCGGTGTTTGCTGAAAAAATATTATAAGGTCCGTATAAAATGAACCATAGATGGGCCTATATGTCAAGGAAACAATCTATTGCCGATTTTGAGCTGTTATGCCGTGTTCCAAGCTTCTTTGAAGCAAATGTTTCTTCCACTACTGCAGTGGACATATTCAGTGCAGTTTTTGACAAGCGAGAAGACGAAACGACATCCTTGGGTGACCGTTATCCACTGATGCTTTTGCTGGAGATGCGGAAGAATCAAATTTGTCGTTGTGATGTCACACAAGTGTCGTTTTAATGCTGGTGGGACAAGGTGCGATCTGATTGGGTGGGTGGGTATCTGTGTCTTCAAATTTGAATTTGGTTGATCAGAATTTAGAAGAGAAAGAAGCGGTCGGAAGAGGACGGTTAGAAAATCAACTCTTTCGAATTCTGACACCCCATTCAAATTTGAAGATTCTGATCCCCACCAACCCAATCAGACGCCGCTACATCCCATCAGCATTGAAACATCACTTGCATGACATTACAACAATGAGTTTGATCCTTCCGCATCTGCAGCAAAAGTGTGAGAGGATAACTGTCATCCAAGAAGGTAGTTTCATCTCCTTGCTTGTCGAAAACTGCACCGAAGATGTCCACCACAGTAGTGGACGAAACGTCTGCTTCAAAGTAACCTAAAACATGACATAACAGCCCGGAAGGCAGGGATTTTATAATAATCTTTCCTCTGTCGATTTCTGAATTGCTGTTAATTTTTTGATTTTTTCTACGCCCACCTCATTGACACCTCCTGCTTCGCCAACATTACAATGTCTTCATACCTTTTTTACTACTTCAACACACACCAACTCTGGCCATATCGCTGGACTGCAATTTACTGTCATTGATAGCTTGAGTTGGAAATGAAGGCACCACCTCCATCGGTGGTCGCCTCAAGCTCGCTAGGGAAAAATATCTTGTTATTGATATTCTTCTTCCAGTTCAAACCTGGGACCTGAAGGCAACCTTCATGGTGGTAGATGAGCATTTACCACCCCGCCACTCTATCGCGAACTTTTTTGACTGGCTCTGTAAAAATGGACGTGTCCTCTGACCAAAGATTTTCCAACATGAAATAGCTGTTCTTATCTTCATAGTTCCCCCAGCTCTAGCAAATGACACTGATGTCATTGGTGTCATTGCTATAGCTGAAGATGTTCAAATATTCTTCGAGCTGAATAATTCTTCTTTCTATGTGTACTGATCTTACCCTTATTCACAGCTCGTCGCCTCAAGAAACAGTTAATGTACCTAACAAAGACGGCTGGACTGCATTGATGTATGGCGCCTACAGTGGAGATCACAATGTCGTGAAATTTTTGCTCGAGCGAGGAGCAAACCTAGCTTCTCGAGACAAGAAGGGTCTGACACCTTTGATGCTATCAGCGAATTGCGGTAACACAGATTCTGCCATTCTTCTCATAGATGTGAGTTCCTCTGAATATTTATTTGCCTGCTTTCATTGTATTTCAGTTATTCTTTTTTTTTTCATTGGTGGTTAGTTGGAATTGTGATGGAAGTCGAAAGCATAGTCATAGTTGCTGCGCTATTCCCCCAAATTTCTGCTCTATCTCTCACTCCCAGAATTTCACTATTCTTCAGAATTTCTACCACCATGGAAAAGTAATAAAAAATGAATAAAAAAGCCACTAAAGTCAAAAGAAAAGAAAGAGTTCACTGATTTTTTTTTTAAGAATCAATTTTCAGATTTTTCCGCTCTCGATTTTGTACCCAGAAATCGTGGACTTTTATTGGGCTACCCATTGTGAAAGCCAGATAGATTTCTGTGATCAGACAGTGGTGGTTGGCTAAGAGCAATTCCCCTATGCAGCCAAATATTGAGTGTTAAATCACCAACGATGAGATTAAAGTCGCTAATATTGCAAAATCATAGGGATTGTGTTAAATCAAAAATTTCGCCAAATAACGAGTGTTAAGTCACTGATTTTGCTGAATGAGGAGTGCTCAATTGCCAAACGTTATGCTATTTTTTCTCCCATTTTGTAACAAGTTCTAAATAGCCGAATTGTAAAACAAACAAGAATCCAGCAGGATAAACCACAAAATTGGAGGAGGGGGGAATCGTAAATATTTGCCCATCATCAGTTTCTCACTTTTGATTCGCAACACAAATGGCAAACCTCCTGATCACATAACACTGATGTTCCAAAGAACAATTAGAAGTAGTATGGTTTCAAAATCAGCTCGCTCCATGTTGAAAAACTTCATGCGCTTAAAAATGGAATTTTTCCGAGGATGTTGGCTACAAATGCCAAATTTTATTGCTCAATACTTCTGCTTCATTAACTGTAACATAGTTGTTGCTAGAGATCAGATGAATATTCTGTTACTATTCAGTATTAGGTTGGTCCTTTTGTCGAATTGTGTTGGTTTAGCGGAATGTT
The DNA here is from genome assembly GCF_987345545.1 of Pholcus phalangioides. Classification (NCBI taxonomy): domain Eukaryota; kingdom Metazoa; phylum Arthropoda; class Arachnida; order Araneae; family Pholcidae; genus Pholcus; species Pholcus phalangioides. The sequence continues at coordinate 8,229,338 of NW_028301601.1, forward strand.
GCATAGGTATTCAGCCAAATATCTGCTTAAATCTAAGTAGGATCAAACTAACACACATCATTATCACTAACCTACATCAAACTAATTTTTTTTTATTATATTATTATTAAAGATTTTTTTTTTTTAAGATTGAGATTATTACACTAGTGTACAAAAATTTAGGACTGAGATGGAAAATTGAGGTCGAGAGTACTCTTTAGGGATGAAAGCAAATTTAGTCTGACTAACGATTTTGGACGCATACACATCTACAGGGTGTGGGGGAACACACACAATAACCTCTCTAACATCATCAGAAGAGACCGATTTGGAGGTGGCGGAGTTCTCGTTTGGGGAGGTATCATGCTTGATACCCGTACATTTTCTAAAGTGGTTCAGTCGCTGGTGCCCACTATTGTACAGAGTTTCTCCTTTCTCACGTGTATCATTTTAGAGGTGCTATGGGTCCTCAGTTCCTCTTCTGGACAACAACGCTACACCTTATAGAACAGTGGCTGCCACAGAGCTGTTGGAGAGTGAAGATATTCAATGCATAAATATCAATTGGTTGGCAAGGTCCCCTGATGTAAATCAATTGAACATGTGTGGGAAAACACTCTAAGGCAGTGTTTCTCAACTTCTGGGCCCTGACATTAGTCATACCAGGCTGTGAATGATTCACGCTGTCTCATTTCCCCCCCCCCCCCATTTATTTGCTATTAGTCATGTGTATGACATGGCCTTCCCCTCACAAAAAAGAAATCAACCGGGCTGCTGGCTTCGAAAAATTGAGAATCACTGTTCTAGGGAGACGCTTGGCAGCACGCCTCTAGCAATGATTCCAGAGCTGCAATTGCCTCTACAACAAGAATGGGCAGTAATGCCTCAACAGCTCATTGACAGCCTTGTCCTCAGCATGGGCAGATTATGTAAATCCTGCATAGCAGTGAGGGGTGATCATATCCCCTATTAAAGGCTAGATTTTCCTTGCCAGTCACTTGTTACATGGTCACATTTCGATCTTCTGTCCGATTATGTGAACGAAGCTAATTTTTCAATAAAGTTCCTTTTTATCCCTTGGATTTTTTTTTTCTTTTTTCTGGAAAGTTTTGTTTACCTTATGGTATTAGTTTTGTCGATTTGAAACACTTTTGCTCCACGTTACATTAGAAAAAGCATCTTGTCCTTAATATTTTTAATCCTTGATAATTTATTTAAAAAATATCTTGTGTATATATATGATTGCAATGTAATGCCTGAATATATAACATGATTTCAGGCTGGTTCTGATGTAAATGCAAAAGATGACCGGAACTGGACAGCTCTATTCTATGCATCTTCTACTGGTCATCGCAGTGTAGTTCAAGTTCTTGTTGAAAGCAAGGCTCGTGTCAACATAATGTGAGAATTTTTTTTAGTTGTCCTAAACTTATGCAGTTTGTAAGTTTGTATTGTGTCTGGTGTCCCTGTCACTGAGTTTACTATTTTTCCATCAAAAATTGAGGGTGAGGGTGCCAAAATGGATACAGATTCCTTAAGTGAGAGTAAATTTTTGTTTCTAGTTGCGGCCCTGAAGGTGGCACAAACACAGGGAAACTAAGTTGATTGTGAACAAGAACGCATATTAATGCTTAGTTTTTGGATTGAAATTTTGCTCAATTTAGAGCTCAAGCCTAGATTTTTGCTCAAGCCTAGAGCCTTCTCAACAAGCATCGTAGCATCAGCTTGTGTGAATATCACAACTTTTATCAAGATGCACATTACAACACCAGCAAAGCAGTCGCTGAAGAATCATTTGGCAATAACAGGATAACACGACCCCTGGCCGGCCATCAGTTCATCTGACCTGAACCCCCCCCCCCCAAAGCCAAAAGCTTGAAAACCTCAAAATGTTATGCACAGTGGTCAGATTGCAAACTTTAATGAATTGGAGGCACATCATTACCATGCTTCCACCTCATAGCCTGAATACATTGTCAACACATTTAATATTTTTTGTGTAAAGTATAGTTGTTTGTTAAGTGACTTCATTTCTTTTATGTTTCCATGAATTATGAAATTGTGCAATGCTAATTAAGCCCAGATGCTAACATTTTGTCCTGAGTGGCTATCGTTTCCATTCTTCGAGCAAATTTCACACTTGTTGGATGAGTACAGCATTGTCTATTTTAAATTTTTAAGTATTTTCCCCCCTGTTGTCATTGCTTCAGGAATGGTCATGCTAATCTTCAAGTCATTTTGACCAGTAGTTTGTAATTTAGTGTTTCGAAATGGAAATCAAATTATAATAACCCTGTATATAGTAAATCATTGCTAATTAATCTGCATTAATTTTGCTTCATTAAACACTTTATTTGCCTAGCTCTCTCATCAGTTTTACAAAATAGCTTTCTCATTAAGCATATTGAAAGTAACTGGAGAAATCATCTTTATTATATGGTTGATAATAGCATTAAAAATTTTCGAATACAAAATAATTCCTTTAGTAAACCAAAAAAATTATTAAAATGTAAAATTTGGTTTCAGTTAAAATGCAAAAGATATTTGTAGATTGATTAATATGGGAATAGTATTAATTACATTAATAAACGGGTACAGTAGCCCAGTTTGATAAGATACTCACCTAAAGTGCCAAAGGATGTTTAAAGGTGTCGCAAGTTTGATACCCTGTTCGTCCTTGTCAGAAAACTCTCCTGACACAGTGGTACAACAGAAATGGTGGCATGACTGTAGAAAAATTGCTACCTCAGGGAGTCCCCCATCGAGGGGTTAGCGCACGAACCTCTCTGAGTATAAAAAACAAGCCTGCCGTTCGGAATTGGCAATAAATTGTAGGTCCTGGTCTAATTAGCCCTCGTGTGCCGAAAATGACCATTGTGCGACAAAAATGATCAATGATGTGTTTGGATGATTTTCAGAGATTCTATTATTTTAGTATAAATACTATTTAAAACAAAAAAATTTGTTTAAACCAAAAATGCAGTTTTTCTGTTTTTTTCAAAAAAAAACCTGGTTTTGTTAACAACCCTGAAATAAAATAAATAAGTACATTTTTTAGGTCCTTTTTTCATAAGGCTATGATTATGTTGTCTAAGGCCGAACAGATAGTCACATGACCAAGAGGTACGGGTGTGCATAAGACAAGTGACGAAAACTTACTGTTTTGTTCTACACCTCGCATACTTGAGCAGTGAGACAAAGAAGAAAAAGAGGCCACTTAACAAGGTGCACAACTTGAACAATCCGATTTGTTTTTGCCGCGAGGTGAGGATTTTCGCTATCTGCTGCTTGGTCTGTTTCTCCCATTTTTTCTCTCCCTTTTCTGTGGAGGCATCATCATCACACCCTTACATTTCAGAACCCCTCAGGTCATTTTGCTCTGTTCCACTTTGTGTACTATGTGCGGACATCTCTTCCTTCACCCCTGTGCATTTTCTCCTTCCTAGTTGCAGTTATTTTAACTTGTATACTTCGCTCCACTATAACTGCAACATAATGGCTTAGGCCTCGTGTGCAGAAAATGACTGTGGTGTGACAAAATTGATCAAAATGATCAAATATTTAAAAGAGTCTGGATACCCGCAGAGAGACTTAAAGGGGAAGACTAAGATTAACCTGATCAGTTCAGTATTTCAAAGATAGTTTTTTTTTTTTTGTACTGAGAATATTTATTTATACTATTTATGGTATTACTGTTAGTTTCCGCTTTTGTTATGTTTTCTATGCTAGTGATTATTATTTTTTTTTTTTTTGCGACCATAGCATCTGTTTGGCCTTGGCGACTTTTGTCTGGTCTGTCGAATGTGTTTGGCACTGAAAAAAGTCCCCAATTAACTGGATTATACAGCATCTGTTCCTCGATTTACGCTATTAATTATTTTTAAAAACTTATTCCTTTTCTATTTTGAAGGGAAGAAAAAGATGGCATGACTCCTCTCATGTTGGCTGCAGCTGCGGGACACGAAATGATAGTCAAGGATTTACTACAATATGTAAGAATTACGATTGTAATACTGTATGAATTTATTTTCTTTTTGTTAATACAATATATATTTATTATTATACAGATTCTAAATTTCCCCCAGATAGTAAAACTGATAGTATGACTAACTTTTTGTCATTTTTTTTCATAGTATTTTAAAATTAAAGTTTTTCTCCACTTATTTGTTTACTAACCACTTGATAAATCTGTTTACTGAAAAAATCTGTTTACTTTTATAGAACTCAAATTTCTGCGGCAGCTAATTTTTACTGCTTTTTCTACTAAAGTGAGTTATTTCTTCTTCTAATGCATGCACCCACTTCCTTTTTCCTTTTATCTGCAAAATCTCTACTATTGTGCATTGTACGAATAAGTAGCACCAATCAGTAAACCCGACAATTTATTATTTCTAATTTTGAACACCATACTAGAATCTCAATTTTAACTAGTTGTGTTTTCATTATCATAATTGCTACAACAATATTGTGAAATATTTTTTTGGTACATTTTATCCATAATCAGCTCCGCAAGAATTTCCATATTTTTTCTACATCTTGTTGAAGTTGAGGTTACATAAATTGTAATAGATATGAGACTGATTTGGGTTTTCTGATTTTTATTGACTAGAAAAGTAACGGCTAACAGTATTTTCAATGTAAAATAAACTCTCTCTAAAACATGCCATGATGGTTCCTTCTTTCATATTTGGATACTCGTTTGATCCTTATACTGCTTTTTTATTTTTCCATTTCCTATTATATAGATGCCATTCTACTATCATGAAAAAATCTGTTTACTTTTATAGAACTCAAATTTCTGCGGCAGCTAATTTTTACTGCTTTTTCTACTAAAGTGAGTTATTTCTTCTTCTAATGCATGCACCCACTTCCTTTTTCCTTTTATCTGCAAAATCACTACTATTGTGCATTGTACAAATAAGTAGCACCAATCAGTATTTCGCAGGCAAACTTCAGTATGACGTTGCCCATGGGGGGGGGGGGGGCAAAATAAGAATGATTTTATAAGCAGACTGCATGGGTGTTAAAAATCCCTGCTAGCAGCATAATTAAGCTTAATGAGTGAGCCTAATTATGTTGGCAGGTATTTTAAATCAATATTATAATATGAGCGGAATGTTGCTAGAAGTGGAAGCATTATGCTGAGATGCATCTGTAGTCTATATTTTTCTTCTATGATGCATAGTTCTGTTGTTTATTAGAAAATTAATATGTAACTAATGCAGGTCTCCAACAAATTTTAATGGACCAGGCAACATAAGAAAATTGATATTGATGCCTAAATTTTTTATGTTCAGAGTCTTCGGACAATGCAAAGCTTTCTGTTTTATATACATCCCAGCATGTGTACCATCATGTAGCGCATACATGCTTAACCCATGGCCTGCGAGCCAAATGCGACCCTCAAAGTCATCTGATATGGCCCGTAACCTCAAACTTACTTTTGTAAAAGCTGCACATTGAGAGATAGTTTAGAAATAACCTGCAATACAGTTTCACATCACCTGAGGAGCTTGTGGCATATCCCCAGTGACCCACAATATATTACAGGTAACAAGTAACCTGTGATGCTCTTCCAAATCGCAATTAAGTGACCCATGACATGTTTGGTTTTCAAATCAACGAAATGTGCTGCAATTAAAGAACAATTAAAATACTTGAAATTAAGGGTTTTAACCTATCAGCAACAACATTTCATCTTTAGGTCATAAAAATCTGAGTGCTAATTATCACCAATTCACTTCTAAAAAATTCTAAACTTGAAAATGATAATTGAAAAATTAGTTCGAGAAAAAATTCACATGGGTATTATAGCAACCCAACGAAATTAAAATTACATGTTGATTGTGTTAATGACTAACTTTTTGTCATTTTTTTTCATAGTATTTTAAAATTAAAGTTTTTCTCCACTTATTTGTTTACTAACCACTTGATATTATACAGGGTGCTAGTGTATCAATCTCATCGAAAAATGGAGAAACTGCTATGAGCCTTGCCATACGAAATGGTCATACCAAAGTCAAAAATGCCATAGATTCCTATCTGTGTTATCACAGAAACTGTAAGTATTCAAAACAGAGGAAAACAGACTGATATATCTCGCTATATACTCTGAATAACAAATTTAGTAGTGTGGAGCCTGTATGATTATTCATTTTGAAGCTTTTACTCATTAACATTTTTTAAATGGGGGTTGCGTGAACATCTATTACAGGGTTCCTGTAATCTGGAAAAAGTCAGGGGGAAAATTCATAATCAGCGAAAGTCAGGTATCAGACAAATTGGAAGATACGAAAATTTTGATACATTGAAATATTTCTTCAAGAGATAGTAAAAAAACTGGTTGGAAGGAAAAAGGATATATTGTTCTACTGAGAGAAAAACTACTTTTTTACTACCTTCAACCTTTCTACTGAGTTTTAACACCCCCCCCCCCCACTTTCTTTTCTACCTTTATTCTTACTGTTACATTTTTGTGTTTTTCATCCAACTTGTTTTGATTATTTCATTTTTGTCGCACTATAGTTATTTTCGGTGCACAAGGGCTAATTAGACTGAGTTATTGCCAATTTCAAACGGCAACCTTTTTTTCTGTACCGGAGAGATTGGTGTATTATCCCCTCGAGGGCGCGGCAGCCCAGGTTGATAAGATGCTCGCCTGAAGTACCAAAGGATGTTTAGAGGTGTCGCGAGTTCGATACCTGGTTCGTCCTTGTCAGAAAACTTTCCTGACACAGGGATACAACAGAAACGGCGACATGGCCACAGAAAAAATTGCTACCGCAGGGAATCCTCCATTGAGGGGTTAGCACACCAACCTCTCAATGAGTATAAAAAACATGCCTGCCGTTCGGAATCGGCAATAAATTGTAGGTCCCAGTCTAATTAGCCCTCGTGTGCAGAAAATGACTGTGGTGCGACAAAAATGATCAATGATCCCCTCGATGTGGGACTACCTGCAGTAGCAATCTTTTTCTGTGGTCATGTTGCTGTTTCTGTTGTACCCCCTGTGTGAGGACAGTTTCAGATGAGGATGGATCGGGTATCAAACTCGTGAAACCTCAAACATCCTTTGGTATTCCATACTTTAGGCGAGTATCTTATAAACCTTTGTTACCGTGCACTTTCCCACTCTTGTTCCTTATGAGTTGTCTCTGTCTTCCTCTGTTTTATTTATAAATTTTCTTTCTTTGTCGAATCAACTAAAATTTTTTCATTTTAGAACAACAGTTTCCCAACAGTTTTTTGCATGTTGAAAAATCATTTTTGCTCAATCCAATCTTGTAATCTTAATTAAGAAATGAAAAAATACTTTGCAATTCTATGTATATCTCAATTTTTTTTAACTCACCACATTGCGTTAGAGTTTCTAATTTAGAAGCTATAGTGAGAATGAACATGAAATTAAGAAAATGTGAAGCTCAACCTATTTGTATGAAATTAATAAAAAAACAGACGGAACCCTAAGATACAGAAAAACAAACAAGGTTCAAGCCAGTCACTTTAATCAATTCTTTGAAGTTCAGATATTTAACAATTTCCCAAAATATGTAACTCATTTCCCAGCATGCTGGCTGATACTGCAATCAAAAACTTTTCATCTCAAAATTAAACAGTTGAATGTTAGAGAGTACTATCATTCATCATCGCTGTTCATTCAAAATGTCATATATTCTGAAACATGACATATAAACAGAATGTGGAAACACTTGTGAAGAAGCTATGTATAAGAAAGCAGCATAATCAGATTTACATAGCAAATCGCATCTCTTTTATCCAAAACAATATGGCATCGTCATTCGTGGAAAATGTCATGTCGAAATTCTCAAATTTTTTTTATCGCTAAAAGACTCTTCACATGTGTTTCCATTTTCTGTTTAAATGTTATGTTTCTGACTGATACAAAAATCAATATGACATTTTTACAGAGCACGGAAACACACGTGAAGAAGTTTATATAGTGGCATAAAAAAAATTGAGAATTTAGAGGTATGGCATTTTGCACGAATGGCAACATCACATTGCTTTAAATAAAAGAAACAAGATTTGCTGTCCTAATCTAATGTAAATCTCATTATGCTGCTTTTTTAATAAGTTTTATTGAGTAACATGCTACTTTTAGGAGAGATAATGCTGTATATATTTGATGTTTAGGAATTTTCTGTTATTTTATGGTCAGGGGAAAATCAGGGAAATAGTCTTTCAATCAAACATTGTAGAAACCCTGTACTATGGTTCTCTCCTCCCTTCCCAATTATCATTTAATGTCCTGTTGATTTTCTTGCTTCTGATCAGACAGTCACTTTACTATTGAATTTACTACTGAGATTCAAATTTCATATCTATACTCTTTGTGTTTGATCCGGTATATTATAATTTATGCATATTAATTCATTGGTAGACAAAGGCAAGGATGATGCTCCTAAACCAACGGATGTCAAGAGTCTTTTAGATAACCTTGGGCTGTCTAAGTACTATCCCATATTCCAAACTCATGGTATCGATCTTGCATTATTTTGGACTCTTACTGATGCAGAACTGAAAGAAATGGGCATAGAGTATGTGGATTTAATTTTTCAAGATAAGCATTGATTTCAGTCGTGACAGTGTTTAAATTATCATTGTAATTTCTTCTTCTAAGACAAGTTGCACATGGATGCGCAGCCTTTTCAATCCACGGGCCTGATATGCTGTATGTTCATCTCACTCGGGCCAGAAACTAGTATTTGTAGGGTGACCATGTGACCCATATATCACAGAATTTGGTCCTATCCTGACTTTTTGAAATACTGTAAAACCTCCCAATAATGGCACCATGAAAATATGTCTGCTATTGGTAATGGGCATTTTATTTCTGGGGGAAAAAATGCTATATAACATAAAAAATGATAATCCATTCGCTCTGTAATTGATTGTGATAATTATGTAATTGATTATATTAGAATATATATTATATCGATACTGCTATGTTACAATGACTAATCAAAGGACTGCAACTATAGGTGGATCACATGGGTCTGGTGCCCCGGATGCTGGACTGGGGGGGCACAAATTTCATCCTTTAATATCTCCTTCAACATTACAAGGGGGTGCTAAGATGTGTGCTTGCCCCGAAAATGTTATGCTCGGCTGACCAAGCATCTGGTGGTGGCCTTACAATCGATTTACAGTGCAATTTTGGCATCCAAAAAGTTAGGCTTGCAGTGCTGAGGTAAAATACAACAGAAACGAGATTTAGCCAGGAAAACCTTAATGGAGTTAAAGTTTTATACAAGAACTTTTCTAAAACTTTTATAGTGTAATGCTGGCCTAAGAATGAACTAAAACAGCCCATTCTCAGATCACTTAAGATGGTATTCACAGACAGTGTTTAAACTATAGTCATAATTTTTCGATAGGAGATCGAGATGGATTTGTTAAATTCAGGTTTGTAACCAATCCGATTTGATCTCCTATCCAAAAATTGTGACTATAGTTTAAACCCTGTTGGTGAATGCCATCCTTAAGTGACTGCACATTCCCACTCCAATTGAGCAGTCTGCAAAACATTTTCAGATCACTTAAGAGGTCTGCAGCAAATTGACCAATCACTTGAGCTACCCGCAGTGCTTTTAAAAATCACTTAAGTGGTCCCTTTTCCCTCTCCACTGCATTCAATATACCCATTTAGCATTTATATCCAGGAAAAGAAAGCACATTATTTTTTTCTTGATAGAGTTTCAGGGGAACTCCATTGAAAATCAGCTTGAAAATTATTTCACTCATAGCAATATACAGGAGGGGTTACCAGACGTCCTCCTTTTTTGATATCATTTCAAGCGTCCTCCTATGTTTCAGAAAATTTGATCCTTTGTCCCCCTTTTCAGGTTTCTGGAATTTTTTTTTCACTCTGAAACATTCATTAATATGAGTGTTTTTTCACATATATATATATTTTTTTTCACACATGTTTATTTGCTTTGATCAATCGTCCTCAAAATTACCAGAATACAAGAACCCAAGTTGCCTCCAAACAGCAGGACCGTAGCATGGCTTCTCGGGGCAAACTTTTTCTTGCAGGCCCCTTGAAAGGATTATTATTATGCAAACTAAGTGTGCATTGTTGGGAGGGCCTCCATTTTGCTTAAGGCCCCTGTTGCCAAGCCTAGTTAAGAGCCTGCCAAGCGGGACAGTCATTCAACCGAGCACAACTCTATGCTGTTGCCGCGGGCAATTTACTACCGCTTGAGTTGTACCGGAAGTATGTGTGTGTATCTAGTGTCATATTTTTGAATTTTCAGTGCTGCCATCTATGCAGCAGCACAGATGCTATTATATGGTCTAGTTTCCCAAGGATAATATGAAAAAGACAGTACAAAAAGAAAACTGCGCCATCCAATTTAAAAATGCACCAATTTATGCTCACCAACATCTAATGCTATGTACTGAAGTGGGGAGGCAGTTGTTATCTATTCTAGTCAGAAACAAAACAGAATTCAAACAAACTTGATGCTAATTCCTTGTGGCACCATCTGTTGTGAAAATTTGGAAAAGTGACGTCATAAAAAATACATGCACAGCCATCCTCCTTTCTCGATTTTAAAATATGGTAACCCTAGCGACATGCATAATTTTTTTCCAATTCAATATCAAAAGTGGCTGTTGTTTGGAGATTACCTGTAATGTTAAGTCTATAGGACATATTCGGTTCCAACAAAAAAATGTGACCATTGTTCAGAGATTACTGTTGTTGACAGGTGACTGTTGGAGAAGGTTTTACTGTATTTTCATCTCTAAGGCTGACCATACTTCCTCAGGAGAACTATGGGAAATTGCATATTGTTACCAAAAATGATGCCATCACAAAGGTGACTCACCACATATTTACAGCTCACTTGAGTGATCTGCGGCACTGTTCTTGATCACTTAATATGGCCAGTGTCACCTTTCAAATCAATGAAGTGGCATGCACTCACTGAAAAGTTGAACACCCTTGACTTAACCCCTTCGTGTACAAGTTGTTGGAGATAAATTTGAATGATCTGTATTAGAGGTATAAGCGGTAAATGTGGTATCCTTTATTCCACGTTTAAAAAAGGGGAAAGAAAGAAAGAAGGGTGGAAAGAAACAGTACCAGAGAGTAAATAATTCGATAGGAGAGTATTAGAGTAAAGTGCCTTACTTCTTTGCCCTCACCTGCAAACTTGTTTTGTAGTTTTTTCTTTGTCCTTTTTCTCACTTCTATGTAAAATATCTAATAGAAAGATTAGTTCTGGGAAAGATAAATTATATGTTTGGGGGAGGCAAATGCCTTGGAGAATCAGAAGGGGAAAAAGCTGGGGAGAACCGTCACTATCATTATTTCGTTGAAATATCACGATGGTGGAGGGAGAACAGGGGGGGACACAAACAACTTTATTTCATAGGGTTACAATGAATCTTTGCAGTGAGAGAAAAGATGTTGAAGAAACAGTCAGTTCAATTCAATTTATTCCACTGGCGCTTGGATGCAATATTATGTATCTGATCATAAAGGGGTCAAACCAGAGATTCTCTTAAATTTTTCCACCCATAGCGCCCACTTTCACTATTCAATGCTTATCTCTGAGCTCCCCCAGAACTGTTTAACAAAGAATCTCTTCGTAAAACGTTTGTCAGTGTCACTGCTTTGCCGTGCCCCTAAAAAACACTTGAGTCTCACCAGGGTGCCATGTTGCACAGTTTGAGAACCCCTGATTTAAAGTTTCTAGGATGATGTCCGACAAAATTTGAAATATTTTATTTTTTTGTTATAAGTTTCCTCTAAGACTAACAGTTTAGAAATTGACATTCGGACAATGAAAAGTGTCAACAATCTGTATATAACCAGTGTGAAAGAAGATGGAAGTGAAATTTATAAGAAAATGTTATGCTTATTTTCCAGGTTATTCGGCCCACGCAAGAAATTAACAATGGCTATAGCAAAGCACAAAGCTGCAACTCCCAATGCTATGACTTCAGCAGATGCTCAAATTCTAATAGACAAACTTATAGAAGAGCGGAAAGATTTGCAGCAGAAGGTTTCTCAGGTAAATTATTGATATATTACAGGTTTGTTTTTAAATCTGTTTTCCTTCATGGTATCTGTCATTCTGGACTAGGCATTTTTTTTTTCATTCTCATTTTATGGCATTCACAATTCGAACCCACCCATAGATACCAGAACCTAGGGGCTGAGGCCAGTTTCAGATCTCACACATTCCAGCATGTACCAATTCATTAAAAATTCCATACAGGAATGTGTACGAGGTGCATGCATGGTTAAGTAGTAGTCAGTTATTCTGATTATCGATTCTGCTCAATTGGGGGCCATTCAAATATGACCTCAGAAGATTTTTTAGCCATTTTTGGTTTCTTTCCCCAGCAAAATTTTGTCAGCTCAGCACCCCCCCCCCCTCCTAATGCACATTGGGACCGTGCATGCTGAATGAAGCATGAGCCCCCTATGCTCCCCAGATGATCAAGAATTCATTTTTGATGTGAATCATTATTTCTAAAAAAAAAATTAAGATGGTAGAAAATACAAATATGTGTTTATATGTTATTCAATGAATTTCTGTTAATTTCAATGCTATTTGAAGGCTAAGAACTCAAAAATTTTTTTATAGAAATTCTCTGGCGATCCCCCCGACCTCAAGCTTATTTTGCCCCCTCCAAATGTCGATCCTAAATACATCTTTGATTGGATTGCCGCTAAAGAGTGTATATAGTTTAACCACCACCATCTGACACTGCTGTAATGAACTTTGCTGTGTATGCTCAAGGATTATTTTCTACATGATTATATTAGTGAACACACACTACATTTTTAGGTTTTGTTTTATAAGTTTATTAATTACTGGTTTAAGTTAGCAGTTTAAAGGCCAAAATATGAGCAAAGTCACTTATTGTTTTGAAATTTGGAATTTGATGCCCTTTTACATGCCTGTACATAGATCACCTTTGAAATTTTAAGAAAAAAATTTTCTTTCTTTGTTTTTCACAATATCCCATAAATGGAACATTGGCACTTGGGAAGAGGTGAATATGAAAACTGGTGTCACCTATATTCTGACGATTATTTACTTCTGGAGTGCAGTTATCACACAAAATTTTCTATGTGCAGAAAATTCACTTTTTTTTTCTAATGTCCGTGATAATAGAAGGAGAAACATCTTTAATGGGTCCATTTGTCTCATTGGTAGCACTTGTACATAGTGTTTTTCGGCAAACTGCACACCATCCTTGCGTTCCAGACATAATGTAATGACTATCAGATGACCTGGCATCTTTTTTCAGTTGACATCGTGGACCTGGATGAATGGTTAACCCCCCCTCTTTTATTCATAAAAGGTTCATTGTCACTTCTCTTCTGAATTCCAAATGAGAAATATGATCTGCTTCTCACAACACTGAATGAATTATCTATCCAACATGCTACAATGGTCATGTATGGTCTATAATGGTCATGTGGCAAATCTTTTTCCAATGGAATCCACAGCTGAGGTGTTGAACGGGTTCTTCGAAGAATTTTTTTTATCCCATGCAATAATTGTTTTTTCAGATTTCTGAAAACCTTCATGCCTTTTCTTGAAATTTTCACATGCATGAGTGTTGCACTTATGTTTTGCTCCTGTTTTCTGCCCTACATCTTTTGAAGAACATGCTTCAGGAGTTTCTAACACCTCATCCTCGCGAAATATATCTACCATTCTCCATACATTAGTTGGAACTGTTGTCCTAGATCATTTTCAACAATATCCTCTTCATTTGTGATGTCACCTGGTTCGTTAGCAGTGGCCAAGTGGCAAGATGCTCATCTATCACTATGAAGGTTGTTGTCAGGGTCCCAGGTTCAAACCTGAGGGAGGATACAGGTAAGATATTTTTTCTGATGTGCTTGACACAACGACCGATAGATAGTGCCTTCATTTCCAACCCATCTCGTTAAAGCCAATAAATTGCAATATAGTGATATGGACAGAGGTAGTGTTTGGTATAGTAGGTTCATTAGCAGTAATTGGCATGTACCTATGTCCTTTAATTCAGAATCTGAAAGAGTTTCTAAATATTTTACTGCTGCTTCTAATGTGAGATATATTTTTGACATGGTTACACACAGCTGAACATAACAAGACTATCTACGATCTTTGTTTGATTAGTCTGCAGTTCCAGAAACATGCATTTCTCAGAATGCAAGAATAAAAAAGTAATCACCCAGTATATACAATCCACCTCAGAAAGCACATTCCTCTGCATTATATTACCTAGAATTAGCCCCTATACACATGTCGAATAATGACAACATCCTGTGGTTAGAACGAGAAAATCGAAGCCCCCATACTGCACATTAGATATCTGTAGAATTACACTCTCTGAAAGGCCAATGTTCCACAAATGGAACATGCATTTTTGAATGCACGTGGCTTACTCACGTGTAATAGTACAAAGAAACTAATTGATTTACTTTGATATATTAAGTTGTAGAAACACACAAAGTATTTTTCAATTTACTTCAAAATTGAAAATTTCTCAAATTTTAATCAGAATTAGGGGGAAAATGCCCAAAAAATGTCAAATTTCAAAATTCCGTCAAAAAAGTTTATATTAACCTCACGGTTTGGCTACCCCCTTCCCCTCCATAAGTGAGACAGGATATGGGCAGGGGTAGTCTGTAGAAGTCTTAGAGGTCCACTAAAGAAAGAGGTCAAAAGAGGACACATCAATGTGGGGGGGGGGTGTGTTAGTTCAGGTGCCACAAACTATGAAAAGGTTTTTCACATTTTTGGCACTCCAAGTGAAGATGCCATTAAGTATATTACATAATATTATAAAGAGTGGTTGATGATGTAAGCATTATTTGACTCCCCTGCCGCCGTCCATCAATACTAATGATAAAATATTCGAATAACCCTTTATGTATGTGGTCTGCCTTGCTCATTACACAATACTCATATAACATAAAATTCAAGCATCTACCATTTTTCACTTTCAGCACTACTGGGGGAGGAAACATGCATAACTATGGTAACACATAAATATGTTAGGACCACATATACATGCAGAATACATGTACGATATGTTAAAAATTTCTCAAAGGAATGTTTATGAGGCACATGTACAATGAAGTCGTAGTAATCACTTTGCTCTCTGGATCTAACCTTTTCACACCTGAGCCAAAACTATTAAAAATATTTTTTTATTGATTTGTGTTTATTGTACCAAGAACTAGATGAGATCCTGGCTCTGTCCCACAAAAGATATAAGCCATTTACTCTGTTGAGTTGGACCATGCTGGAGAGTATGTTTATTGTATGTTGAATCGCTCTTCAAAAAGATAAAAATAATTAATTTTGGGCCACTATTAGGACCATTTCAATTAGCTACACATATGTACCTCAGTTCTTAATTCGAAAAAAAGAATAATCAACAACCATTTAAAACTGTTATATGTACCGCTGGACCAGTGTTCATCTGTGAAACATTTTGGGGCATATTGATCTGGAATTTCAATGTCCTGAATAAAAAAGTGCAATATTTCAGTTCTGCTTCATTTATACAATCCATTTTTCTGTCCACTGCAAGCCGCCTTCCATGTTTCTCATTTTCCGCAAATTTTGCCACTACTTTCCCCACCCCAAAGTCTTCATTAGTTATCACATGGAATTTTGTAGCATTGCAGTTTGGGGATTGAGCAACAGATCGCTTCAAGTTATGTCAGTTTGGGTATTGTCATTCTGCAATGTGTAGGACAAAAATTTTTGCTCCTTCCACCATTATGTCACTACTACACGATTCAGCAGCCTACTAAGCAACTCTTTTGTATTTTATTTTGGTAAAGAGCAGATTGAGAGACCCTGTAGTCAATTCATTTTAGTATTTAAATGTTTACGGGGTGATTCTAAATTCATGGAATGAACTTTAAAAGGTGATGCGAGACACCTGAACAAGCATTTTTGATCATAGAATGTACAGTCAAATCACAATAGTGGCAGAAGGTACTTTTAGAAAGTACACAACAGCACTTCAACAAATGTACATATATTTTTCTGATGAATTAGCTGCAATAAGTATAATCAACCATTCAAGGGTGCAGGGTATTGTAATGTGGTAGACCTTCTCACGGTGTAACCTAAGTAACACAAATTCTACCCCAAGTCATTGTACCGCTTGATCATTGTTTGACGCAGCATAACCTTGATGGTTGTTGCCACTTCCATCAATAAAAAAACAAACTCCAATCCAATCCGAAGGTGTATATGCACTGTTGATTGGTTGATAGCATATATTGCAGAAAATTTTCCTGGAAAATAAGATTTTTGTTTATGAAGGTCTGTTGTCCACTCTATAAAAACACCCTCTACAGCTTTCGCTATTGCAATTAGACCTCACATTCTAAATGCTTATTTAGGAGTCTTCTTTCACCTCTTGAAGTTTGCCCCATGAATTTATTTAGAATCACCCCGAAGTGGCACAATTCTACCAAACAGAATGGTGGTGTTAAATAATCAGGGTTTGACTGTGTTATTATTTTTTGTTATACTTTTCTGCTATTCTTTAATAAACCTTATTTCAATCACCCACAGCTGAGCAAAATGTGTACGAATGAAGAGAGCTTGAGGGTGTCATCAGAATTGCGATTGGCAGAGAGCATCCAGGTCCTCCAAAACTTCACTGAAAAAGTCAATAGCACCTGCACGCAATTGATTCATTGCCATGAAGGACTCAGGTTAGTTAATGAAGTTTCACTGTGCCATTGTTATGAACAAAATCATGTAAATATTTATTGTCATAATTACCATTGTAATCAACTTGACTTCAGTGAAGAATAAAAATTCAACTAGGCTTTATTATAAATATAGAAAGAAACAGGATATCTTTATTAAAAAAAAAGTTAAGACAGCCAAAAAATTATGACCTACACAAAAATACCGGAATGCTCAGAGAAAACGTCATATAGTCATCCAATGCAATATCCTAAAAAAAGAATTCCCTCTTTTGCCTTTTCGCCATTTGTTTATATGACATGTTTTCTGCAGCAGTAGAGTATTTTGTCGCATGGCAAACTACAGATTTTTCAAGTCTGAGAATTTTCACCTATGCTCATTATAATGAACCCAAGTTATATGTCAACCATTTCATTATGATGCCTGTGGGATAAGTCTGAAATACTTCCATATAATGATTATCCTGTATCTTTTCTTCTGGATATAACATCTGTTTTTGACATAACAGGGATCGTTATAATGAGCATAGATAAGTGTGACCTGTTCTGCCAAACAAAACGGGGTGATAGAAGGTCCCGAGTAGAACATGAAACACCCTACCAACCCTGTCTTATCTTGAACCGTTATGGTGGAAAATGGATTGGTGAAGAAAACTCTCAAATCTAAAAAAACCCCAAATTTGTGAATCAGGGAAGACCTACATACAAATTAAACATATAGTTGGAAAAGAGCAGAAAAAATCCTATAAGACGACATAATTTTCATCGAAATATCTGGATTTAATGGCAAGCTACATGTACTGAAAGATTGTCAAAGGTCAAAATTAAATTGTTGCCAAAATTTTAATTGCCAATTCTGCAAACACTCTTCTAGCTACAATCGGTCAAATTTAACAAAGACTTGTTCATTGTACCAGCTTTTGAAAGAGTTTATAAGAAACCATATCAGTGTTCTGGTTCAGAAGAAATTTAGCCTTCTGTTTGCAATACATCACTGAAAACAGCATTTGTCGAAGTAGATACTGAGTGAACATTCAAAATTAGAAGTAACAGATGCTTATATATCGCCATTAAATAGATATAATTCGATTTCACGGAAAAACTCTACTATATCACCCAAAATCTGTATCCCCCAATTCCGAATATAGTCTTCAACAAGCAGTGATTTATTGTGAACAAAAGGCTAAATTTCTCCTGAACCAGAACACTGATATGGTTTATTGTAGGCTCTTTCTAAAGCTGGTGCAATGGAGACAAGGGTGTTTGCAGA
This sequence comes from Pholcus phalangioides, assembly GCF_987345545.1. Taxonomy (NCBI): domain Eukaryota; kingdom Metazoa; phylum Arthropoda; class Arachnida; order Araneae; family Pholcidae; genus Pholcus; species Pholcus phalangioides. The sequence goes on from NW_028301601.1 coordinate 8,247,310, forward strand.
ATTAGCATTAAAAATGTTTTGGCGACAACTCAATTCTGAACTTCGCCAATCTTTCAGCTTGCCACATTAGATCCAAATACTTTGATGAAAATGGTGTCACCTTATGCTATATCCAAATATGTGCTTATTTAGCGTATAGTTTTTTTTAATTCACAAATCTGAGTTTTTTTCCACAATCGATTATCCATCATAACTAGAAAATGGTTCAAGATAGGACAGTGTTTTACTTGGGCTCATCTATCACCCTCTTTCATTTGGCAGAACAGATCACGTCCCCCCCCCCCCCCCATATGAGAGGAAAAAGCATTGGGTTCTTGTTGTGACATACCGAATAATTCAAAATCATTCTCAGTAATTTAAAAGAAAAATTGTATTTTTCTTTTTCATCCAGGAACATGCTGTATAGTTTGAAACAGGTGTTGAGTTTAGGTACGTGTATATCCAGTGAAAATAGTCAGAACATGTACGAGATAAAGCTCAGGAAAGCGACCTCACTCGTTAACATGATAGAAAAGGTGATCGAGGATATGCATCAAAGGACAACATCTGTGATCCTCTAGCAAGTTCTGAAGAATCCTTATGACACACTCATGTTCAAAAGATTGTTACCAAAGGTTTTATTGTTTGTTTGAAATTTTACTTGTTTGTATGGATTATTTTATGTATAAATATATATTTTCTGGCTCTAGCAGAAAAGTTATATTTTGTTGCTTCTCAAATGTTATATATCCAGAGCTTAAATGCTCTGCAGCACATAAAATTGATTTCACTTTAAAATCATTGATTATACAGAGTCCTAGAATGTGTATGTCATATACACACAGAGAAGTGGTTTTTAATAAATAATATGTGAATCCCCTTGAGGAGGGACATTTGTCTGATAATGTGAAAAACCCATCCAGTGAGGTTTAGGTTCAAATCCAGAGCTGCCAACTTTCCAAATCTAGCATTGTTTACAGGACTTCTTATGAATGCACATTGCTGGGTTTCAATTATTGCTATTAATATTAACGGTTAAAATAATCATTAAATTACAAATAAAATCAGAATTTATGATTGAGAATAAAATTATTGAAAATTTTAAATTATAACTGTGCAATTGAAAGATTTTTATTTCCATGATACTGGGGAGCAATCAAATTTAACTATGATATAGTAACAAGGATTTTTTTCCCCCTTTGGGGATAACGCTGATCAAAACAGTTAAAAGAAACGGATTTAAAGGCTCACCACGTCTGTGTATTCTCAGAAAAATAAGTCCACTCTAATGGCCATCAGACATCTCACTGGCTATTTTCCTTATATATACATTATACATTTTAAGGGTGAGCAATCACCCTTAAAATGTATGGCTTTTACCATGACAATGTGCAAGAACTGTTGCAGCAATGCATTTTCACGGTATAGAAAGATTTACCTTTGATGAATATAAATGACATTTTTAAAAGATTCAAAGTTGAAATGAAAACGTGGAATAGTTGAAGTTTTGTATCGAATAAGTGAATTATTTTAACATTAAAATATACAGGAGCATATGTGACCAAAGCTAAACATCATATATATAAATGCCAGAGTTGTATAACTGAGCGACATATAAACAAGGTTCCACAGATTTAAACCCCAAAGCTTTTTTAAATATTCCATCGCACATTCCCGTAAACAGAAGAATTCCATAATCACAAGAAGGGATAAATTCACAAAATGGACAAAAAAAGTAATACCAATGAACTCGAAATTGAGATATCTTTGATAGATTTATTCAGTGCAGATGGGTAATTTTTTTACATACAAGAGGGGGAAATGGCAGATGCCATGTGAAAGTTGTTTTTCAAAACAATCTTTTTTTAATATTTTATATACATGCTAAATAAAATGAGTGTCAGAGATGCAGATTGACACTAGATTTTTTCCCCCCTTTATAAGTACAAAACTATTTTTTTTTCCTCCCACGTAAATAATTTTAAATTACTTCCGATTGATTTCGGAAGAAAAAAAAATCGCAGAATTTACAACTTCCGCTGGAAGCGAGGAAAAAGTGAAGGATATCTCCAATGAAAACACAACCGTGCAAATTATATTACACCAGAAACAAAAAAAATCTTGATAAAACTATTATAATGAATAAATTATTGCACGGATATATATACATACTCTGAAGAAAAAAACATCGAAAATCTTCAAAAAAAAAACCACTGCAACAAATTTTTCCTCCGATTCAACAATAATAAACTGCATGCATAGTTTCATATGAATCACAGTGTCGTTTAGATTAATTTTTTTTAAAGCAGTTTACTAATATCGAAGGGTCAAGAATATTCACACGATTCAAGGAGTTAAAGGAGGGGGGGGGGCACAGGCATTTCTAAACAATCCTTTCCACATTTAAAAAAATATAAAGTCTGGCACCTCTTTTTTTATAATATATATAATTTCGTTAACTTAATTCGTAACTCTCCTATTATAAGTTCCATGCTAAAAAAAAAAAGACTAGTTAAGAGCTGACAACAATTTGTTTTCATGACTGACTGCACTGTATAGAGTGACGAATCTCTGGATCGTCATCGTCCTCGATATTACTGTCTGTGTCAGTAGATGTCGAACTGCTGCTGCTACCTGCAGTATCTGCGCCTTCAGAAGCATTCTGAAATATGGAAAAAAGCTACAAAATATAAATCATATTTACATTATAAAAAATAAACTGAATGAACAGTTATTGTTTCTGACAGACGAAGAGTAACATCGATCCAAATTTCAGGTGCCATGAGAAATTTAATTGGAAAAAAAGGTTCCAGTTAAACTAGAATTTTCATATTTGCAAGGAATGTGTGAAGTTCTCTGGCTTTATTACTAAGCTTTTCATGAGGAGACAAAGAATGCTGCTTGTTAGCTGAATCTTGACTGTTTCATTAAAATGAGTTTATTAGCCTATCATCAGAGGCACATTTATGGTTTTGTTGCCCTTCTCCCATTTTAAGTCCAATTTTCTTCATAAAAAAAACTCTTACCTCAAATTCCCCCTCCTTGGGCTATAATCTGCTTGGCCTTCCTCCACCCATTCCAGCAAGTACAACTGTGACTCACTCTTTTGGTTTCTTCCATACTCACACACTTTTCTGTCACTTATTTGGTCACTCCCCTGCTCACACAATCTCTAAACAACTCTTCTAGTCACTCCCCTGCTCACACAATCTATAAACAACTCTTTTAGTCACTGACATGCTCTCTAAGTCACTCTTTTGGTCATTTACAAGCTTTCGCACTTTCAATTTCTCTTTTGGTCATTCTCTCACATGCTCTAGGTCACTCACCGACCTGGTACCTCGTTCTGTAGGCCACTCGCAGGGGCGGTCTTAGGGCAGTGCAACCAGTGCAAAATGAGAAGGGGCGTTAAATATATGTTACTAGACAAATATCTTTAAGATACTTATTTAAAAAAATAACTAAAATATATATGAAAAATGACTGAGATGAGAAAAAAATTGGAGGTTTGTGCGTATATATATTAGTTATTTTTCAAAAATAATCGATGGGCAGTGCACCTATATACTTGCAGTACATAGTAATTTTGGTGAGATAAAAATACACGCTCTCTCTTGAGCTCTTTTCGTTTACCCCTGCAAGAGATTTTGCGGGGAGTTGCAATTTCTTTCTCTTTTGTTGTGCAGTAAAAATAAAAATGGAGGAATCGCCCTTGGTCACCCAATTTTTCTACTAATGAGAGCCAAAGTGTTTTCCTGTGTTGTGAGGAGTATTACAAGAATTGAAGGTGTCTTCTGATGTGGGAAAGATTTTGAGCCAAAGGCCTTTCATGCCTCTTTTTTTTCCCGACTTTTATTAAAAACGCAGAATCGAATCGCTAATACAGTACAGTATTTCAAAAAAACAATGAAAATGAAAACATAGGATTTGCTGACCATTTTAAATAGGAATCCTGCGCTTGGGCCTCGTTTCTACCCATCACACAAGGAGAAAGGAAAATGTGCTCACACGAGAAAACCCATGCACTTTGGCGTCCCGATCACTGGCCAGTTTCCCAACTTGCCACACTTTCCTATTAGTTCAACCAGGGGCAGCTCGGTGCACTGGGTGTGCTCTAGAAGGGCATCTAATCCGAAGTGAAAGGGCAAAAAAAATTAGGAAAAATTATTTGTGTCTGCTGTAAGAGGGGCGCTAAGTTTGAGGTAGACAGAGCAAAAAAAAGTTAGGAGAAATGATTTCTGCTTGCTTTTGGAGGGGCGTCATATCCAAAGTGGAAAATAGTAATCAGGAAAACTTATTTGTGCCCTCTCTATATAGGAGAGGCATTGAGTCTGAAGTAAAAGGGCAAAAAAATGGGAAAATGATTTTTGCCTGCTCTAGAGCACCAAGGTGAAAGGGCAAGTGTTATGACACAAAATATTGCTGTTCCTTTGAACGCATCAAAACAAAGTGATTGAAACAAAAGTTTTTTTTTTAATTAGGGAGGTCGGGGGGGCCAAAAAATAGATCCCACTCGGGTAGAGATTGTGTCTCGAGCCGCCCCTGAGTGCAACGTATGTGTGTGTCGAAAATTGTAAGAAACCGTACATACACAACTGAACATCTTTTCTGAGTTTCATGGATCTTGTTCCAGATACCCGGTGAGTAACGGTAAAGCCTCCTGGGAGGCTTGGCTCTTAGACAGTATCTCTGTCTAGGAGGCCTTGGTAAGGTGTAGCCACAACGGGACAAGACATCTTTTCCCTTTCAAGAAACGAATGAGGAATGTATGTTGGAAATTCAATTTGATTTTTTTTAATCAGCTTTGCAAACCATATTCCACAATCATGACCCCACCCCAATTCTGTTTTTGAAACTAAGAAAAAAGTTTGAGGTGCAAAATATGTATTGCTTTATTCCACTAGGGATCGTTGTCCCTAAAATATGCTTCACAGCATTGTTTTGCACCCTGGTAAGATACCAGGTGTAAGAGCGATGATATGTCTAACCAAATAGATTTATTAATTAAATAGTGTGCTAGTTCATTAAAACATGCAATTTTTCAATGTTATACATTATTTGGGAATATGAATCATAGTGTGAACTTAATCAAGCTGCCTGTAACTGTAAGGTAAGCTTATATAATTACGATTTGAGGCACAGTGGAAAACATTTGGGAAACATATTGGAATAAAAATATATTGGGAAACATTGGGATTAGCGCCACGAAACAAGTAAGTTCTAGAACTAAAAGTTCTTAGGAAATGGAAAAATAACATCAGAAAGAGAGAAATGCAAGATTTTCCAGGAGCAGATTGTAAGGGTCTTTTGATGCCATTAAAAGATGTAGGAAAGACAGTTGGAAGTTACGATTAGCTAAGCAAATTCGAAATACTAGAACCATAGATCGAACTCCTTTTCAGAACAGTTCGCTCTGTACAAGTCTCACAAACACCAATTGTCTCGGTAGGTTTGATAAATTTTGCAATCTTTATCACTTTTACCGATGATTATGCATAATCCTTTTAGACCCTGTATGCACAAATGTGCTGGTTGCTTCTTTTCACTTTAGATATTCTTTTTTTAACATCAGGGATGTTCAGTTCAAACTTCCAGAATTGTGCGTTATCATTGAAATTAAAGCAGAAGTCCCAGAGGTTAAAAAAAAAATCTACAGACAGAAAAAAATCAACCCCTTCCCAGTGCCATTTTACTGAATGGGCCCACCAGTGAGTAGCCATCAAGCCTCAAGAGTAGAGGGGCCTCACGAAAATTAGATCTAGTTAAAATTTTCTAGTATTTACTAGGTAGAGCCTCAGTAAAATCACTTAGCCCGGGGCCCCCCATGATGCTCTTAAGACGACCGTGCCCCTTCCCAGGGCCGTACCGTGCTTTCTCGGGAGCAGTCTTTTCTTGGAGTCTCCTTGAAATAGTTATGTTCAGAAAAAGGAGGAGTTACAAGCGCGCACCCCCCCCCCCCTCCTGTTCAGCTCGAGGCACCGCCCAAGTTGCCTCAGAATAGTTACGAGCCTGCCCAAGTTCCAGGGCCCAGTGCTCTAGCTGGTGTTTGCCTGCCCCTTCTGTTTCTTATGGGTCTGAAAAGGATAATTTCAAATGAAGTTCATGAGTCTTATAAATATATGAAAGAAATCATACGTAATTTCACTTTAATTTAACCACTTTTATTATTAGCTTTGCCCGTACGTGATGCTTGTACCACACGAATTTTACCATAAAATTCAATTAAAATAAGTATGATGAAGATGGATCCTTTTTGATGGGTATCCTGCATAAATGTGTGACGTTTTGCTTTTTTAATGTTTTTAAACCTCATAATTAAATCAAACAAGTTGAGGTTTTATGCTTGTTTACTTGTTAAATAGCAGTGATCCCATTCTAGAAGAAGCTTTTCCGACTTCTTCGTCTTACGTTTTAACTTTTGTGTTGAAACTCCCTATTTTATTTGGAAAAATCCCTTTTGTATTTATTAGGGAGTGATTTTAGCATAAAATACGGGTTCGCGCAAAAATCTCCCGAATTTTCATTTTCAAAAGTTGGCAGCTATGCAATATTATTGCATTATATTACAGTTTAATCCTGAAGTCTGCCTGTGGACCACCTGTGCCATCGTCGTGGACTACAGGTTGAGAAATGCTGCTCTAGATCACTCTTTTGATTGCTCACATGCTTGTAGATTCCCTAAGTCAGCGTTTCTCAACCTATGGTTCGCAATGATGGCATGGGTAGTCTGCAAGCAAATTCTATAATTTAATTCTCAGTGTATGAAACATTATTCACCAGTTATAGTAGATATCAGCAATATCCATTTGGGTTCAAATTAAAATTATACCTCCATACATCAGAGGAAAAGGTAGGAAATTGTAATCGTAAATAAGGGAAATCGCTAAATTTTTCTAAAAAAATTCAATTCTGAAATTGCAGAAGGGGTGAAAATAAAGCGTAGCCGGTCAATTTGTCGCGGTACAAATTCGTCACAGTGCTAATTCGTTGCGGTACAAGTTTGTCGCAGTGTCAATTCGTCGCGGTACAAATTTGTCGCTGATACAATTCGTCACAGCTCCAATTCGTAGCTGTACAAGTTTGCCGCTGGGTCAATTTGTCGTGACGTCAATTTATGTATTACAGCGCAGAATCAATTCGTTGAACCGTCGATTATTCACTGTACATGTTCCACGCGAGCTTGTATGTAGGTTTTTGTCTTACACGTGAAATAAAAACATGAACAAAAGTGTACAAGCAGTTAACTGAAAATAATTAATTTTTGTCAATGCAGAAAGGTCATCGAAATTAAAATTACAATATAAATTGCATTTAAAAATTTAACTGCATATAAAAGTTTAATTATATTTGAAAATTCAGTTATAAAAATTTGAAATGTTAAATAATTGATTTTTGCTGTGATAAAATTTCAATATCATGTGGAAAAATTTCGGTTTGTATGATATTCCCCAAATTACAGTGAGCCTATCTTTAACGGTAAATTTCTATCTGCCCCATTACAGTATGTCCATAAGAACCTGAAATATTTAATTAATTAATGATTCAATAAAATTAATATTTAATTTTCACCGTATAAGCCGCACTTCCCGCTTTTGTTGGGATTTCTTTTTCTCACAGCGAAGGGAGTTGGGCGCAGATCAAGGGTGGAAATGTACAGTGCTTTTTATGAATGATGATTCGATGAAGTTTTCATAATGCCCACAGGATCAGCACCGACAAAGGCAATGTAATCACCAATAAAAAAGATGACTATGCGTCAGTCACATAGATATAATATAACCATTAATCTTATGTTTATAATCAGTCGCATATCTTTGGGTGGCTTGTTTGAATATTTTCACATAGTTTTCATTAGCGTCTAAGCTTTTGGTACAAGGTTGGTGTGCTCGATCTACATATTTCTGTTGGCATAAACATCGAATATTGCAAAACCGAACGTGGAAATGATATGTTGGTTTACGTGTGTGTTTAAAAGTTTTCCCCCCCCCATAATTCATGTTCCGAAATTAAAAAAACTTTTAATGCAATTCAATGAATTAGGTTATTATTAATTTTCTTTATTTGAGTTTTTTGTTGTATCTTAAAGAGAGATACAGGTTATACGGATGACAAAAAATAATGTAGTACTTTTTAAAATTAAATTGTTTGAATTCAATTTAAATTGCAATAAATTGAAATCTTCTACGTATCTTAAAAAAAATTATTGTAGTTCAAAATACCATCACGTATTATTCTATAAATCATCGGGTTTTTACTGTGATATTGAGGTTATATAAGTGTTTAAATAAAATGATACTCAAAGCACTGAAAATATCGAATCGTCATTCATAAGCACTGTACATTTCCACCCTTTATCTGCACCCAACTCCCTTCGCTGTGAGAAATAGAAATCCCAACAAAAGCGGGAAGTGCAGCTTATACGGTGAAAATTAAATATTAATTTAATTGAATTATTAATTAATTAAATATTTCAGGTTCTTATGGAGATACTGTGATGGTAAATGTCGGTGACTCTTAAGGGGGGGGGAATCTCGAGCCCATGGGGCAGATAGAAATTTACCGTTAAAGATAGGCTCACTGTAATTTGGGGAATATCATACAAACCGAAATTTTTCCACATGATATTGGAGTTTTATCACAGCAAAAATCAATTATTTAACATTTCAAATTTTTATAACCGAATTTTCAAATATAATGAAACTTTTATATGCAGTTAAATTTTTAAATGTAATTGATATTGTAATTTTAATTTCGAGTGTCATGTACATGAAGTTAGTTACATACAATGGGCTAATTAAAAGTCTGATTTCATTCTTTTTACTCGAGAGTTGTTACTTTAGAGTTGAAAAAAAAAAAAAAAATTCAAAAATTGATTGACATTTGCAGTGGTGTCAGCGACAGGGATGCTGTGGGTGCCCAGGGTACTTTATGGAATGGGTATGAGCACCCAGAGAAATGATTCAGAAATCAAAATTTCCTACTTCAAGATCAAGACAAGAACCCACAAGTTCCAAACACTTCCGGCATCGTTGGCCAGTCAAAGGTGCCGACACGAAGGAAACATTGAGGAGGTAAGGGGGTGGGGCTGAAAATCGCCATTCATTCCGTTTATAAGAGACTCAACCCGTACTCAGGAGGCGAAATTGTGCATTGCATTGTATATTCATGAGTTATTGGAGTTGGGGGGGGGGGGGGGCTCAAATCGGACCAGAACTGGTGGCATCGGCCCCCAGTTCTGGTGCCTATGGTCGGAGTGTTTGAATATTATTTCGGTGTGATAATACAAAGTGATTTGAAATGTGCATTGCAAAAAAATAATTTGAAAATACTTTTCGCAAGTGTTACACATAAAACTTAGATACATTGTCATAAAAAATTCCTGAAAGATATATTCTCTGCATGGATACATTTAATAGTGAATTACGGAAATCATGCGGGGAAGGGGGGGGGCACATTGCACTCCCCCAACGCCCCACACTGAAGGAAATGGAAATCCCTATAGAAAGCGGGAAGCGCGGCCTATACGATGGAAACTAAATTTTCAAAATTTATTTGATCTCAATTTTTTATTTGGGTGAGCTCTTCAACATCCCTCACTGCGAGAAATGGAAATCCCGACTGAAATACGGCTTATATGGTAGAAATTAAATTTTAAAAATTTAATGACTTCAATGAATACTTTCCTTCATTTGTAAAAAATTAAAACAGATGGGAAGGGGAAACATTTCCAATAAATAAGAAAAAAAATTAGTTAAATTTTTTACGCCTAAAGCAACTACCCTATTTATAAGATCACAACAAACATATGAATTTTAAAGCAGATGAAATAAGCCTATGACAAATTTGTACCACGACGAAATGAGTCTGCGACAAATTTGTACTGCGACGAGTTTGTAGCACGACGAATTGACGCTGCGACGAATTGCCCCGCGACAAGTTGAGCGCGACGAATTGACCTAGACCCAAAATAAAGGGCAATTTGCATTAATTGCATGCAAATCATTTTATTCACATGCAATCACATTGAAAAAATACTGTACACTTGGATCTTAAATAGTGTAAAATACAGGACATAACCAATTGTCATCAAAAATGTTGTGGGAAGTAAGTAAAATCACCAATTTTCAAACTGCTGATTGAAAATTGGAAGTGGAAAAAAACTAACCAGCTAAATATGAAAGATGAATATCTCCATTTTTTTGTCATAATTAGCATAACATAATGTATATACTGTATTATGAAAAGCTGTATGCAGCATTCAAAATCATTGGTAGTCTAATCAGACCACCAAGAAAGAAATTGTGGTGGTCTGTGGGACCAGTAGCAAAAACCCTCACCAGTCAGTTTGATACCTTCATTTATGTGAAGATATTTTGTTTCAATTATTTTGTAATCAATGTTGCAATTTGAATCACAGCAAAAAACTATTCAGTACAATATACTTTCTTAGTAGGAAATATCTTTTACAAAATGTTTTCTTAAAATGCAATTTAAAAAGGAATGCCTTTTTAAACCTCCAAACTTGTTTATGAATAAAGCTACAAAATCAACAGTGGTGGCTTTACAAAGTTTGACTAAAGTTCCAATTGTTTTTTATGGCTTTTTGCACCCCTTGGTGGTATATAACTATTCTGAAAGACAGGATATTTATGAAAATGAATTATAATTATTCAGAATAGATTTTTCGTTTAACGGATCATTCATGATGTCTACGGACCAGTAGTTTCCCGTATTCCTGGTCTGTGGGACCAATGACATCTATTTTTCTAAATTCTATTGCTGCTGTTGTAGCAACCCCAGGGCTAGAGCCCTGTCAGCACCCCCCCCCCTGCATACAATTCTAATGCTGCTGTATGTATTCATGACTAGTAAATTTTGTAAATTCAAATAAGCATCATTGAAAAAATGAGACTAATGTATAAAAAAAAAAATCAATCAAAATTACAGGACACAAGTGGTCCATAAAATTGTTCCAGACATTTTACTGGTCCTTGGGTTCAGGATGGTAGAGAAACACTGCTCCAGGGCACTCTTAAGCCCAGTTTACATGTGCAATAAAATATCCCAGGAAGTTCCCGGTAACAGGGATTTTCGCTACAACCCGTTTACATGTCATTTAATTTATGCCGGTATTTTCCCCTTCTTTTCGGAAGTCGCCACTGGATACGTGGGTTGAACAGGTGGGTGGCTCAAGATGGCCAATGAAGGAGCTAACAGCAATTTTTGCGGCACAAAAGATTATGGGGAAGGAGATCAAAGTCACCCACCATTATTCCGCAGCAAAGATGGGACTCTCTTGATAGATCTCCATCCCACTTTTTTTCTCCCATGAGGAAAAAAGTTGCCCCTAATGCACATGTAAACAGGGCTTTAAAGTCATTCACTAAACTAATATCTCCATCATGGCCCTCCACATCCTGTAACGGGGTCCCTAGGCTGGGATCCTTTGCGGGCCCCTCAGTCAAACTTTTAACGGGCCCCTTCTGTAGTTAATTTATAGCATGAAAAAGCAAAAAAAATAATCATCCTGGACCCCAGGGCTAGAGCTTTGTCAGCCCCCCCCCCCATGTGGAGGCCATGATCTCCATCTCTAAACGGAAGCAAATTTATGGTTGTGCCCCCCTCCCACTGTACTTTAATTTTTTTACCACTCATTACTCAATTTTGCCCCCCCCCCACCAAAACTTGCTGACCTGGGTTACAGCCCCCGTAAGTTCACCTCTATTTGTAACCTCAATGTCATACAATTTAGTGAAGAAATGAGAATGAAAGTGGCCACACTCAAAAGTTATCAAATGCCCTGCCATGAATCTTGAGTTATTTTGCAAACACTGAGCCAAACTAAAGAAATTACACTGTGTAACAAAATTTTCAGGTATTTGCAGACATGCCAACTTTTCAAATCCGGAGATTCTACTGAGGGGGGTATTTCCCCCCTCCCCCGACACTCATAGACTCAATCAAAAAAAATTTCACCAAAAAAATTTTCCGAATTGTTTTTTTTTTATCATTTAAGAAAAAGTTCCTTTCTTCCACCCCCCCCCCTTCCTGAAGGCAGAAGCATTGCCCCTAAGCAGAATATAATTTCATGTCAGTCTTTCCATGCGGAATAGAGAAATCACATCTATATACTATTCATACAACATGTTTCCTTCCGTGGATGCTATCTGTGATTATCTTGGGTATATGAACTCTTTCTAAAGACATTTTTAATTGGGAGAAACAATTTAAAAAAAACTTCAAAATACAAAGCTGCTGATGAAAAAACTTGTTTACCGCACGACTGTTAATGGAATACAATAACGATTATTCAGGAATTTCGGCAACCAAGGTCATGCCCCTAATAAATGATTGCCTATAAATGCTACGTAAACAGTCACGTCTTTGCTAGTTGCTAAATGCAGTCGTTAAGACTTTTTTTTTACGACTGCTCGATGGAAATGATCACGGCTGTCCTCTATGGGTGTTTTCCCTAATGACGACGGCAGTCAATGACGTCACGACAACGTGAAAGCTCGCGTAAAATCTAATTTTCTGCCAAAATCCGGAGAAATTTTAACAAATCCGGATAGTGGGAGAAAGGATGAAAAATCCGGAGTCTCCCGCCTAAATCCAGAGAGTTGGCAGGCCTGTATTTGATATGCTATAACATGTCAGTGATGCCACTACTGTCCCCATGTTGGGTTTTCAGCCCTGGATTTGTCTTCTGACCAGAGAAATTTGATACCCGTTTTTTGTTCCTCTTCAGTGCACACGGCTAGCTGAGTAGCCATGCTTGAATTGAAACATAATCATGAAAAATAATGCTATCAATGTCAAACTACAACAACATGGCTACAGTGGTATCAACTCAAAGTATTCATGTGCAGAAGGCAAAGAGACAAAAATAAAGTTATAGCAAAAGTGCAGGTAATTAACTTTCCTACAAATGTAAAATATATCAATGAGACCCTGGGCTAGAAGTTGAATAAATCCTGTGAAAAGCTGTGGAAAGAACATGTCATATTACTGATAATATATTACCCTTCTCCTTGCACGGCGCAAATGCTGCATAAGGAACCATATCATCTGGTCATCAAATGCATCAGGCTCGTTCCGCCTTTCATCTTCACGATCCTTCATGTTTGTAATTATATGCTGTCAAATGAACGAGAGAGCAAAAAGTAATGCTAATTGAAATATAAAATAAGTAATTTTCCAAAATACGAGAGAAAAAAAGTCTTGGTTTATTGGGAAAAGTCATGGTTCAGCAATGTTCTCCCAGTATTAAAAAAATCTTGTGCAACAGAAAATGGAAACAAAATGTTATTAACTGATCTAAGTTATTTTCTTAGTGCTGATTTCAAATTTGAAATCAATTTCTCTCTGCAAGCTCTAGTTTTATGCAGTTTGATATTATATACCGATACATGGCTAAAGGTCCCAGGCTATCGGCTAATGACTTACACAAGCTTAGTTGTTGCAGTTTAGTTGCACTACAGTGGAATCTTGATAACTCAACATCTATTATTCCCTTGGTTGGTCCAATACTAATTTCAATGTAGGGGAAACTCTCTAACTCAACACATGTTTGGCTTAACTCCACTTAAGACTCTAGTATGATTTTTGTCCCTTTACTATGACTATTAACACATGGGCAATTGTAAAAACTGGATGGCATTTTTTGACATTGTTCGTGGGTATTTCGACAATCCTTTGTTTCATTGTTCTCTATGATGGGTTGTTCCTTTTATGCGCTGGGGGTGGGGCGTAGATGTGAAGAATGAATGTTTGAAGATTTTTGGCCGGCCTATCATTTTAGTGGTATTCCCAGGAAAAGTTTTTCTTTTCATGGTAAAAAAAGTGTGGATATTGTCCACATCCAATAGGGATAAAAATCTTCCCTATTGGGAGTTTTTGATATTGTCTGTTGCGGATAATGTTTTTGGCAGAACTCGGTTTTATGATTTCTTGGAAAAGGAGTAAAAGAAAAAGAGCTAAAGCCTGGTTAAATGCTGAATATGTCATTCGGTTTTCATTGTGAGTATTGACAGCCATAAATACAATGGCTCCACTCAAACTTCATACTTTAAAATCTAAAGTTGAAATTTTTCAAAACTACAACTGGAAAAAACTCAAGAGTGAACTCGCCAAAGAATATGGAGTTGCGCGGAACACCATTTCAACATTTGCTAAAAATAAGGATTTTTTTTTTTTTCAGCATTTGAATCTTCTTATGAACCAAGCAGAAAGAAATCAGAATTCAGCGATGTAGAAGAAGTAACTCTTTCATGGTTCCAATCTGCTCGATCTCACTCAATCCTATTATCAGGACCAATAATATGAGAAGTATTATCTTAAGCATGAAAACTTTTTACAGAAAATTACAGATAAAAAATTTGTGGATGTTGGAATGGACGCAAACATTTCTGTTTTAGATGCTGTTGAAATGATTGATTGAGCATGGAAGTCGGGCATGAGTAACTCCTTGACATATCTCCCATATCGGGAGACAAAGAAGAAAAACTAAATACAGTTGAATCCTGTTTTAACGAATACAACTATAACAAATATATTGTTTTAACAAAAACGTTTGATCCCCCCCCCCTCCCCAGATAAGTTTTCATAAGAACGTAAAAAAACCTGGAATTCCTTTATAACAAAATTTCATTATAAGGAAGTGATTTCTCTGGTCTCTTGAAGTTCATTATAACAGGATTCGACTTTATACCCAAAAACTTTGAAAACAAGGGGCTTCTTTCAAATTACACACACACACACACACACACACACACACACACACACACACACACACACACACACACACACACACACACACACACACACACACACACACACACACACACACATTCAGCACAATTCCAAGGGCATTTACTACTTCTATTTCACCCAGCCTAGCACACATTCCTCTACGGAATTTCTAACGTGTTGGCACATGCTGGAATGTGTGTTTTGAGCTGTATGTGTGGCCCTCAACATATTCATGTTGTCAAAATGTTCTTTGCTTATACTGCCATCCTGCTTCCATATTTTGAAGTGAAGATGATTAATGCTTGGATTTCTATGTTATGTAAGCATACATGCGAAGCTTGGGACCAAGCCTCTCCATAGTGGCAATGTTTGCCAATGAGGGAAGGGGGGATGAACAACCTTGATAAATTATTTAAAAATATATAACCAAGTGAGCAGAAGTTAAATTCAGCAATTAAAATGTTTTCGGTATAAGGACCCATCTGTGCAGGGTCATGGTGTACCTTTTCGAGGAGGGCTGAGCAGGCTTTTCCTTGAGGTCCTTTTTAAAAGAGTTGTAATTATACAAAATAAGTATACATTCTTTTGCCTTCCCCCCCCCCCCATTTGGTTTGGGGCCTCAGCTTAGTTATGCCTCTGCATCTGTGGACTCAATTTGTAGATGTGTGGACAGACTAACAAAGTAAACCTTTACAACAACTATTAACAACAAGGTTGTTTCACTTAGTTTCAAATTCAGTTCAATATTTATTCTTTGGATATACAGTCTTTGCGTAATTGCATTTTGTACTCTATAATAGAATTCAGAGGAATCTAATTAAAAACAGACTTCTGTAGTTTTTAAGTGATTCACGGTAATTCCGTATTTTATAGTGTAAATCTGTGAAAACTACAGATATTCCATAGTATAGTTGGCAAAGTATATGTAAGTATCATGTTTTAGGTTTGCCTGCTCTCTGCGGAAAGGTGGAAAATTGTAGCAAACTAACTTCAGCCGACAACCACTGTGCCACCAACAGGACTCTAATCTGGATCTTCATGATGAGAGTCCAGCACGATGTCCACACAACTGCACAGCAGCCATAAACAATTTACTACAGAGTGAATTGTGCCAGAAGTGTGCTTGTTTATCTGACAGTCTTACAGCCGTATTAACCAACAAAATTCAAACTGCACTCGCAGGTGAAAGGATTGAAGATCGAAATGGATTGGTTAAATTGAGGATTTTAACCAATCCGTGTAGATCACTAATCCTTTAACCTGCGATTGCAGTTTAAACTCTGTCTGTGAATATGGCCATGAGTGGGTATCTAGTGTTTTGTTTGAATTTTTAGTTCTGCCATCCATAGGTCAAAATGATGTTCGAATATTTATACGTTTCAAGTCTGCTGCTTTGTGGCGAGATGTTTTAACAGTGAGAAAAGCTTGCATTCACGTCTCAAAGTTGAGAACCACATAAACAAATTGCTGCTCTGTTCCCTGTGGGAATCAAACCTAAATTCTTGCGATGCAAGTCCATCAAAATACCTACACAACCACACAGCAGCAACAAGGGACTGCTTTCTTTTAAACTAAGCAAAAAAAACCCCTCTGGTTTACCACCTCAGGTAGTTTACTACTATATAAGTTGTGCCGGAAGTGTGCATGGGTACCTAAGAACACTATATACCCACCCACTCAGGCTGTGTGTGAATTTTCAATACTGCTATCTGCATTTCAAATTGTGAGTGAAGTGTTATGATTGAATATTTGTATTGTACTAGGTTGCTCTTGTGGCGAGACTTTTTAATGGGGGCGATTGGCTTGTATTCATGCTTCAAAAGTTGGGCATGTTAGAAAACCAACTTCAGCTGACCACCACTGTGCCTTTGGTGGGTTTCAAGCCTAAGCCATGTCATGATGCAAGCTTGTCAGTATGGCGCAAAATGAAAACAAGGGGGCTGTTGTATTTTTTAACTAGAGAAGAAATTGAATGAATGAGAGAAAAATCTCTTCTAGGATTGCCAAATTTGCCAATGTCACATAATATTATTTGCTCCCAGTGTTCATACTATGAATTTTCTAGAAATAACGGCAGAATAAGCATGATCACTAGAAAAATCATACATCTCTTAATCCAGACAGGTTTGGTGGATCTTCACAAGAAGGTACCCAGATCTTTATGTCATCATCAAGTCCACTTGTAGCTAACACTGGCAAATTCGGATTAGGTTCCAGGCAGTTTACCTACAGAAAGAAAAATGCAATCAAATTCTAAAAAAAAACAATCTTTGAGAAGACAGCTTCAAAACAGATTTGATGTGCTCATCGGCCAAAAGAAATCTCTCATAGCCAGGGCACTGTGTTTCAAAAACTTACGACTCCACCTTCATCTCCATGCATATATTTCACTATGTGTTCCGATTCTTTCTCCCAGAAGAATATGTAACCGCAGTCACTGCCACTGATAACATATTCACTTTTGGGACCAAAGAAGTTTACGCCTTTCACTGGAAGTATTGACAAAAAATCATTATTTACAGGTATTTCGGTATTTAACTGAAAATATATCATAGGAAACGGGAAAACATGAAAAGTGTGTTATAACAAGAGCTTACCAATATCCGGAAAAACTATGACTATTCATTTATAAACAATTACAGAAAAAACCTTCCTACAATACTTCATATAGCAATAAACCCCTCCATAACAATATATTTTTAGGAGATTTTGAAACTCTGCTACAACAGAATTTTTTTATATTTCACTAGAAAATATCCTTCAATATATTTTTAAACTTGTCACATATTTTATTTCTTCCAAGAATATTCCCAACTATCATAACCCCACAATCAGCCAAGAGCTGGGCATGGGGGGTAACAATTTGATTCTGTTCTGTTTTTCCCAACTATTGTTACAAGGTGAACTGGAACTGTGCCACGTTGCGTCACTTGAGATGCAGAACTGCACCTCGGGGCACTTAAGTGATCTGGTAATGTGCAGTAAAGTTTTGATTTGTGAAATTGGGTTTCAGGTCGCGGGCCACATTAGATTCCTCCTAGTGCCACATTTGACCCGCAGGCCATAGGTTAAGCAAGCATGGCCAAAGGGACTCCCTCTGGATGTTGGGATGTTTGATTAATTGAAACATACGAATATTCAAACACTTGAGCAGAAGTTTTTCTTAGAGAATTATATATAAATTAGTCCCTATTTAATAATTGAAATGGTCAGATCAACTTATGATCAACCTCTTCAGGGTGCTCTTTGAGCCATAAATGATCAGCCGCTGTGTATCTTGTTTATTAGGGTAATGGCATTTCGTAAAGTTCTGCTTCCCATAGGCACAAGCACTCATTCATTTGATTCAACGAAGTCAGATCATTCTGTCAAAATATTTCTTCCTGGTCTGCAGAATATCATGATAGAGGTTTCACTGTATCTTCAACCAGGGCCCCAACTAGATGCTTAGTCAGCCGGGGTAAGCGCACATTTTGGCGCCCCCTCATAATGTTGAAGGACAGGTTAAAAAGTGAAATTTGTGCCCCCACCAGTCCGGGGCACCAGACCCACCTGCACCCCCCTCCCAGTTGCGGCCCTGTCTTCAAGATTAGCTTGTTGAAAATACAATGCACAGACCTGCCACCTCTTCTGATTTAAGTGGGAGACTTCGGATTTTTCATCCTTTCTCCCGCTCTCCGGATTTTGGCAGAAAATTAGATTTTACACAAGCTTTCACATTGTCGTGGCATCAATAATTACCATCGTCGTTAGGGAAAACACCCATAGAGGACAGCGTAGTCATTTCCATTGAGCACCCGTAAGAAAACGTCTCTGTGACCACATTTAAGCAACTGGCAAAGAAGCGACTTTGTTTTCGTAGCATTTATTGGCAATCATTTATCAGGGGGAAGCCCTTGGTTGCCGAAATTCCTGTATAATCGTTATTGTATTCCATTAACAGCCGCGCTGTAAACACGTTTTTTCGTCCGCAGCTTTGTAATTTGAATTTTTTTTAATCGTTTCTTCCGATTAAACATCTTCAGAAAGAAAATATAAAACTTTAAACTATATACAGCTAAATATAAAGCCTTTAAGAATTCATATACCCGCGATTATCAATTACTGATAGCATCCACGAAAGAAAACACATACTTTATAAACAGTATGTAGATGTGATTTCTCTATTCTGCATGGAAAGACTGGCATGGAATTATATTCTTCTCAGGGGCAATGCAGAACCTGCCTTGAGGGGGGGGGGGAGAAGGTAACTTTTTTTTAATTTATGAAAAAAAAAAAATTCGAAAAAATTTTTTATGAACTTTTTTTTTTGATCGATTCTATGAGTGTCGGGGGAGGTACCCCCCTCGGGAGAATATCTGGATTTCAAAAGTTGGCACATCTGAATGCAGGTCACTAGCAATAGCAAGATTCTTATTTGATTGTGATACTCATTATGTCAGACTTTTATGTTCTTTCCAATTAATACTAGAGTTACCAGATTCTAAAACTCAAACATGAGGAAGCATGCACTATTGTTAAGAGTTATGATCACAACAGATGGTGCCACTATACTAACAAAGAACAACAATTGTTTTTTTCCCAACTGAAGTAAGGATGCTTTTAAATATGCACAAGGTTTGAAAAAACCCAGCAATCAATCAACAAGTTGTTTAATTACAAGTAATGCGGACACTGAGTAGTTTTAATGGCTGACTATCATATTACTGAGATTGAGGTCCTAGTAGCAATAAAACTTGATAAGTGATCATTGCATATTTAGCTAATTTTTACATGATAGAGCATATTTTCACAATTCTAAGACATATTTTACACCTTTCATAATTTTCAATACAAAGTAAATTTTTCCTCGCTATTCCAATCCTGCTTCAGACTGGTTTTTCCGGTTCCTGCCTCTGACGAGAGCTCCTAGGGCTACGATTTTTACGCACAAAAAAATGGAACATTGTTGCCGATTGGTAAAGAATCCTGTAATTCAGGTTTTCCAACCAGTCCGCAATAACACTAACTTTTTGGAGCATAAAAATACTAGCTGTTCAAGGACACTGGTGTGTGGCTGTAAATAGATTAATCATCTGAATCAGTGTCGGTACTCGTATAAAATTGGCTAAAATTGGTAAAAGGGGGAATTTTTTTAATGTTTATGGGAAATTTTGAGAGTTTTTATGAAATAAAGAGAATTATTTATTTTAATTTTGTGCGATGCTTTTCTAAAGCTAAATACCCTACTTGGCTAGGTATTTACACCTACAGATGGCAGAACATTAATTCTGAATTTGTAGGGGAAAACTTACTCAAAAGGGAAATTTTTGCTGGATGAGATTAGTTAGTAAAATGAATTTTTGTTCATACAATAAGTAATGGTTCAAAATAGTTTAGACCTACTAAAACTAATGCTATTTGAGATAGGAATGAAAAAAATTTAGGACATATTTTCCATTTTATAGGGCATATTTAGTTTTTTAAGAGCATACATGTATTTTTATAGAGCATATTTTAGAAGTTTTTAGGGCATAAAAATCCTAGCCCTAGTGATCACATATAAGGTTTGTTCAAAAAGCATAAGAGCATAATTTTCCGTGTGTAAACCAGTGAAGCTAGGGAGGTGTGGTTTTGTGCACATATGTAGGCAATGCCCATGCTTGAATATTTACTTGCCTGCCAAAGCTGCTAGTCACCAGTAGACTACCAATGAATGCAGAATTTTAAGTGCACAGAGTCATTTTCGTTTTCAACAAAATGGCAGGAAAATCTTGAACAATACATGTATTAAATTTTGTGTGAAGCTTGATGATTCTCAAGTAGAAAAACTCCACAATGTTCAACAAACCTTCCAGAGATGGAGAAATGGGCACCCACACCGATAAAGGTGTGATAGAAACGCTTAAAAAATTGTCACACATCAATGGAGAGTGAAGTACGTTCTGGTAAGACCTCAACATACAGATTGAGATCGTTATTGACCAAGTGGGGACTCTGGTGATACAGGATCATCAAATCATGATCAGGGAACTTGCAGAAAGGTGATCATTAATAACGGATCTGTTCATTTTATTTTGATTGATTATTTTGTCTTCAGGAGATGCAATGTCCAAGTCATGCTCTAAGTATCCCATAATATTTTCCAATAAATCTTTTTTTTTTTTTTTTAGCCTAGCAATTTAGGTTCGCCGGTGCTTCTCAACTACATGGCTTCCTTCCATCAATATCAAACTAGGTCACGAGTGGTTCACCAATTCATTTTTCCTCATTTATTTTCCATTAGTTGTGTATGTATGACCAAACCTTCTACTCATAAAGAAGGAAATCAACTAAGCCTTACACTTGCAAAAGCTGGGAACCACTGTTCTAGCACACTCACCCAGACTACAAGGAAACAGTGGTTTGATTTTCCTTCAGAGGCGGTTGAGTTTTTCTTTACAAAATTCATCTTTCCCCCCAAGCCAGTGGTCACACTCTGCCGTTCATTCAAAGATTTAGACATCTTAAAAAATTAATTAACATGCACACAAACACATTCAAATATTATGCCCAAGTACTTAATGAATGCTTACCTGTTTGAGAATTTCTATGCCCCTGATAAACATGCAGATACTCTGAGGTATTAGTCGCTTTAGAATCAAAAAGATATATGTCTTGATCATTGTAAGAGGCCAATATTTCTAAGTGAAAAAAAAAAAAATCAATGCATTGAAAACTTAATGGAGACAATTTTGAAATCTTGTATCTTTGCTGTTCAGAGCAAGAAAACAAGATAGCAAAAACATTGTAATATCTCACATTCTATAACCATATGAATTCAGCGAAGTAAGATTCAAGATAACAGGTAGACAATCATCTGACGCTCAGTTATTTCATGTATTATTTTCTGAATCATAATACTTGTATATTTTCATATTAACTCCATATTGATAACTATTAAATTTTTGGCTGTTTCATAACAATCACAGATAGTTTTTAAAAAAATTAAACGCGTAAAGTGTTAGAAGTGAAATTCAGTGATACTTGGGAGTGCAAATTTTTCCCGACAACAAAGAATTTCTCATGATATTTCTAGCCGTAGCTACCCATTCCTGTGCAAGAATTTGAATTTACGCCCATTCTGGGGCCCCCTTCCAAGTGAACTCTGTGCATGTGTTGCACCTGCCTAGTTACAGTCCTGTTTCTACCTCAACTAATGAATACAGATTTGAGTAATGAACATTTTTTGATGACATGGATGCAGGTTGTAACATACCTGTTAACCGGTGTAACCACTGTCTGAAGTTAGGCCTCAAAATGTTTATGATCGGTCACTTGATCGATGATCATGGTAGATTGGTAATAGTATTTGTATTTAAAATGATGTCTAGAACTAAATATTTGTATTGGCATATACCTTGTTTTGCTAGTAGAAGGCCACTTTGGACTTCCGATGATGCCCCCCGATCTTTGTTTTCACCATCCTATAGGCCTTGTTTACATATGGAAGGAGCCTGGCCAGCTCCCTCAATACTGTTAATTTCGTTGTCATCCTAAACCAGAAAAGGGACAACCAAAAATCTTGAACATTTAATGTTGTGTATTTTTACGGAAATCGATCATGATTACATAATTCTTGTTTGTTGTGCACCAAAAGTTTCCAGTAATACCAATTGTACCGAGATTAAACTTGTTATGCTTATGTATAAATAGTGATTGTGAAGAGTGTATGATTGCATTACATTCTCGGCTTGTTGTATGTTCAGTGCTAAAAGTTGCCTATTTAGTATACTAGTTAACATTGAGTAATTGTGTGATAATTTTGCATTAGTCATGCTGAGGGAATAGTGCTAATCCGGCTGGATCGGAAATCAGTTTTTAATAATGAGTCTTAACCAAGATTAGTTTTACTAAAAATTTGAGTTTATTTTAGCCAATGTGGTGATCTCAGCGATCATGGAAAGTTACTAATGAAACTTGAACTATTTTGATGTCACTAGAACTAGATAGTGTCCAGTTAAGTTAGGTCATCTGTGCTCCTTTTTTTTACGGCTGTCTCTGCTCTGCAAAAATCCTGATATAAAAACATCAACTGATGTGATTCCTTTAAGTTTCCTACGATCTACTACTTTGGTTGGATTAACTGTCTCACAGTGACTAGAAAGACTTATTCTCTCCTAGGCAGAAAAGACGTACTAGGATTATGAACTTGCTTAGACATCAAGTGGCGAGGTGGTGTTGAAGTGCACAGACTGCATTGGATAGACAAGATCTTATTTGTTGTTAGACGCATTCAGATTGTGGTGTAATCAAGAAACATAATTATATGTTTAACATGAGAAACGTTTCATTTGGATTTTTAATCTTAACTTCAAAAAAATAAGTATTTTCATCAAATGTTTTGACTGTGAAAAACTGACTTTGCGTCTATTCCTGCCTGTGAACTTGATTGGGAGTTGGGAATTCAGGACTGTAGCTATGGAGGCCAAAGTGTGCTTACATAACACCGCCATGGTTCGAGCTAAAATTTAGTGCAGATTACATTCTGAATTAATGCCACTCAAGTCAAAGAAATTTATCTCTGCCTCAGAATCCCTTTTCCAGAAATATATATATCTTCACTTCTCTTAATGTTTCTGAACCATTTCATGCAAAATAAAAAATTAAGCTGTGAAAAAATGCATTAAAAAAAGATTCCTATAACAATGTTTTCAGTGCATACAGAATAAGTCTTGACATCAAACTGAACAGTCTAGATATTCTAGGAGCTTATTTTTTCCATCAGCACGTATGATATATAGAAATAAGCCGACCACATCACAAAAGAGGATGCAAATGAATTGAAATGGGTTGTGCACATACAGAGTAAAATAAAAAAATTGTCATTATCTCATCTTCATACAAATTTGCCTTTATCCAATTATGAATCTGTTTAGCTCAGCCTTCACCCAGTTTTCACATTTTTTTTTTAAATCTTTTCAAATGATTTATAAAACTTGGCCACAACTTGGAACGAATTAAATTTTCCATAGAAACTTATGGGAAATCACATTTTGGCTAACGAATTTAATCCTGGAACAAATTATGTTATCATAGGTGCCAATGCTTCCGATTTTTCAGCCCTATTAAAATCTTCCGGTCTGAAATCCAATTATTCCGATTTTTCGTAACTTCATGGAAAAATCCCTAAAAGTAATCAAATTCAGCTTTATGTGAATGGAAAATTCCTAGAGAAAATGCTCTTCCAGTCTTTGCAATTTCAGGCTAATCTCGTTTCCTCAGGAAAAATATGGGGAATCAGGATTTCAAGTACGAAAAATTGGTAACTGTCGCCAAACACGATGCCAAAAGCAAGCAAAGTGGCTAATTATAGCTAAAAAAATTGGGACAGCAAAAAATGTGTCCCGGAAAAACAGGCTTTATATTTTGTCACCCATTGACATTTCTAAAAAGTCTCCAGTTTTTCCCTTTTATTTGTTTGATATGTTTTCTGTGATGCTGAACGCCATCACGGGATAAACTACAGATTTTTCAAGTCTGTGAATAGGCATCTATGTATTATCCTTGATAACAGAAATATCACTGTATAGGAAAAAAAAGTGCAACAACTTTTAGAGAATCCAGCAGAATCTCCCAAAAGAATGAAGTTGATCGGGTATCTACCCTGGAGAGAACAAACTTATTTTCAAATTTTATGTATGTTATGAATTTGCTCAGCAATTAGCTCAATAAGTAGAAATTTTCTCGCTCCCGTGTCGAGGGAGGGCTTGGAAGGGAGAAAAAACAAGATTCAAAGTAGGTCATGCATGAAAAAGTGTTTAAGAACATTTTTCTAACCCATAATTTTCCCATCTTTTAGTTCCATTGCCTCTTTTTCCTTTTTCAGAATTTTTTCTTCTCATCGCCCTTCAACAATGGTACCCATAGGACCATAAGTTATACTCGTAACTTCCATCCCTCGAACTATTCCATCGCCCACCTGGGAGTGATATTTCCCACTTTGGGAAACAGTTCTAATCTAATAATGTAATTTCGGAAGAATGTGGAAGATGTACTTGTAGGATAGGAGGTTTCTTTTCTTATCACAAAATTATTGCCTTTCTTTGCTTAGCTTTGTCATGGATGTTATAATTGACATCAGAAAGTATAGTACCAACACCTTTATATATAATATACACCTGAAAAAATCAGACCATCTTCCATAGGCCACGATAGACTTGGAAATCTGGAGAAGCATCATGATGACAATTCATATATATGGATACACGTTAGATCTGTTAGATACGTTAGACACTGCCCCGCCCCATGCCCCCCATATCTCTGCCCATGTCATCTTCACTAAACATGAAAATGTCAGAAAACCCTTACTATACTTATATGATGTTTGGAGTATTAAAATATACTATACCTATTGTTTGTTACCTATTTTTTCTTTTAAAATAAAATATCGGAAAAATAGAAAATTTATAAAAAAAATTAACTTTTTTTATGAAATATCAAATTTATAAAATTATAGAGACAAATGATAAATGAGTCTCACCATCTCCACTGTAATTATATACAACCGATGTTACATTGGCTTTCATGTCCATTGCGGTCTATTAAAAAAAATAAAACCAATTACAGATTGTAATCAAAATATTAAAAAATACAAATAATTTTGCCCTTACACCATATGCTTATGCTTGGGATGGGGGTTAGGGGCCTTGAATGGCAGAGAGTTCAAAGCTAATTTGAAAGGGCCACAAAGCATCTTTTTAATTGGGACAGGGTGACCAAATCAGAAATTAACTTTATTTCAATAACTATAAAGCTCTTTGCAATATGAATGACCTCTCCGAGATTTGCACTTTTTATTTGGATACTTTTCCAATTGGAAGAACACTTCTAGGATCAATGGTTAGTTTTTCATTCCAGGATATAGGGACTTTCCTGTTTCGATTCCTGTATATACTTTTAAGATAAGAACATGAAAATAATCCTTTTAAAATAAGCATGCTTTTTTATGTTATGTGTAAGGACTATTCTTTGCTGAATGATTTATGGATGTACAGCGTGGCAAATGACAATACTTCCAGTGGCTACCGAAAGATTGAAAGATACTCTGTGCGACAGCAAATATGTGCACACACGTTGAGACATTCCTTTTTGTATAAAGGGAACATTTTAGCATCTGTTCTTATCACAATCAACACATTATAATCCAAGCTAATTCATGTGTTAATTATATTGATATTATGGTACTACAGTCGATGCCGCTTATTAAAAATCACTGATAATGTTATCATTTGGGTATTGTTATCACTTTCCAAAAGAACAGACCAATATCATATCGTGGGAAAAAATTTGTTTACAGTTATCTGGACTTTGAATAATGTTATCAATTGTGTTTCCTGGCAAAAGTTGGTTTGCACATTCTGAAGATAAGGTTTAACCAAACTCCATTCCATTCCCCCCCCCCCCAATTAGTTATTAGACTACATAGAAGGTATCTCTCCCCCTTTCTTGTTGTGAAACCTTCCTGTAGGCTACTTAATGTCATAGTATTACAGTCCATAGTATTCGCGGGGATTTATATATATCCATGTGGAGGTGCTTTTACAATGGCGTTCCTGTAGTGAATGTAAATATGTGACATAAAAAATTTCTTTCCTTCAGTTCTTGATTAGTTTCTTTCCGTTAACCAGATTCCAATTTCTTTTTTTCGAGAGACTTTCAAGTGATCTATGAAGCGCATTGTACATTAAAAATTTTCATGTAATTCCTAATATACATTGGGCAGATCCATTCCAACACCTCACAATGGCAGAATTATAGTTTAATGTAAAAAAAGTCCTGCTTTAGAATTTTAAAAAATGGAACGATCAAATATTTTGCAATCAGTTATGGTAGGGGAAAAAAACAATTGTGTCCAGTTTTACCAATATTCATTTAACATACGTCCCGTTCAATCACTTTACGATCAAAGGACATAATATTGTGTCCTATTGCCAGTGGAATGAATTTAAAAAAGTTCACTGTTTTATTTTCTCTCACCTGATCATACAAAAGCTTTGTTGCAACCTTACAATTTTTTTTTCCTTGATTTTTTTTGTATACTCTGATAGAGATTTTTTCCCTCACATATATCTTTCTTGTAAAAGAACAGCTAGGGTGAGGGTGAAAGAGAAACCTAACTTTGTACCTACATTCTTATCACCTTATCCTTATATCAGCGGTTCTCAACCTTTTTTGACTCGCAGAGCCCTTTTAGGTAAAAAAATTCTATGGCGTAGCCCAGTACGACAATTTTTTAATTATTCATCAAAAAGTTACGGATTTACTTTACTATTTGAAAATATTTATAATTATTTTTTTAAATTTTACTGTTTTTCTTAATTTTCCTGTGGCAGCCGTGGAGCCCCTAGATTACATAAGGAGCACCAGTTGAGAACCGTTGCTTTATACTGTCATACTCTTTTGTGTTTTTTTTACTTCCCTTTTCTTAATGTGCGATTAGGTTAGGATACAAGTTTACTACATTTACTGCAGATTCATCAAATAGAGAGCATCCAAATTTCTTGCCAATTCGCTTGTAAGAGAAGGGGTTAACTAAATGGGATGTATGGTCATCATACATTCAAACAGGATTTCCTTCAGTTGTCATTCGGCCATTGTTTTCAGAACCCTGAATCACATTAAGCGCTGTGGACTCTTTATATGGTAAATTTTTTGTTAACATTCTAGAAATTGCCACTTATTTCAAAGAATGAAATGAATGAAATTATATATATATATATATATATTTTTTTTTTTTTTTTGATTGCGAGCTGATAAATGCTCCCCCACCCCCCCAATACAAAATAATAAAAAAAGTCAAGTAAGAGGAGAAACTATCGTTTTCTATTATTTATGCTGTATGCAAGAATACTATACTACCCTAGGAAGGAAGAGAAAAACATTGTCTTTCTCCCCATCTGCTATCAGACTTTGAACAAAAGTTGACACCGCCCACTAGCATCCAATTGACAAGATGGGTGGGGGGAGGAAAGCATGTTATCAAGGAAAGGCTGTTTATTTATTTATTTACACCTCTCAACAGGCTGAGTCCAATTACAGAGATGGGAGACACACGGACATAACAATACAAAAATACAAGTAACGAAAATTAATAGAAAAGCAAATAATAATTCATCGAATTTACAAGTTAAAAATAAAATCAACAAACTTAGAAAACAAAAATATATACGCGCAACGGAAGCACACATTGAGAATTCAGCATGAGGAAGACAAATGAGAAAACAAGAAAATATATATACAAATTCATAAAGCACCTAGTAGAACATGGAATCCTTGTGAAAAATATCTGGGAATTCACCCGTATTGTAATTTTTGCATGCTCGCAAAATTGGTGAAGCATTTAAAATGTTTGTGCGTGCACGAGGTAGATAAAAAACATTTCGGGAACTATGAACCCGTCGCTCGAGAGATGGCACGGATATATTAATTAGGCTCGTCAGATAATAGTCATCGATTTCTGCCATGAAGAACTTTGTGAAGGAATGACAGATCTCGTTTTGTATGTCTGCTATCAAGAAATGTTATCTTGGAAAAAGAGAGAAGATCCGAAGTAGGCGCATCTGGGACGTACACACCAAAAGTCTTCCGGAATAATGACCTCAAAAGCTTTTTCTGTACACGTTCAACACGTACGCTCATCACTGCAGGAATATGGCCCCATATGACTGAGCCATACTCAAGTGAGGGTAAGACGTATGCATGGCCCCCCACATCCTGTAGCGGGGCCCTTAGGCTGGAATCTTCAACGGGCCCCTTCTGTAGCTAATTTATAGCATGAAAAAGCAAAAAAAAGATGATAATCATCCCGGACGTATGCAAAATACAGTCGTACCATCACTGGAACTGAGGTGAATGGCCCAGACAACCTAACGAGAAAGCCAAGTGACTTGTTGGACTTTGACAAGACACTTTCGGCGTGATCGCTGAAGTTCAAATCACTCTTGAAAATTACACCCAAATCCATTACCATGCTCTTTCTTTCTACAGCTGCCGTATCTACGGTGTAATCGTAATATAATGGATGTAATTTTCATGTGAATGAAACGACACTACACTTTGAAACATTCAGACCGAGATTGTTGTCATGACACCAATCATTCAGATGCAACATATCATTTTAAAGAGCCAAGCAGTCTTCTATGGATTGAATTGATCAATGAAATTTTAGGTCACCAGCGAACATGAGGCAACGGCTATTTTGAAGATACAACGGTAAGTCATTTACAAAGATGAGAAAAAGTAAAGAACCAAGATTGGACCCCTGAGGAACACCAGACGTGCTTGTATATGGTTTAGAAAGATGTCCAGATGGCAGCCTAATGATGTTTGTTCTGTCACTCAAATAGGAAGCGAACCAAGCTACACATTCATTTGACAAACAAAGTTGCGAGCATAATTTCGTTAAGAGTACATGATGATCTACTCGATTGAAAGCCTTTTCAAAATCAGTGTATATGGTGTCAATCTGTTCCCCATTGTCAACAGCAACCAACAGATCATGGGTGAAGTTCACAAGGTTGGTTACAGTTGAGCGTTTACGAACAAAACTGTGCTGAAACAGACTCAGTGAAGGCGCAAAGTGATTATACAGTTTTTCATAAATCAATGATTCTAGAATTTTGACGAACAAACTTAGAATCGAAACTGGTCTGTAGTTAGTTACATTGGATGTGTCGCCCTTTTTATGAATGGGAACTATGCTTGCCAATTTCCATGACGAAGGGAAGCAACCTGTACTCAATGATTTATTAAATATAACTGTTAACGGATGTGCCAGTAATTGACCACAACCTTTGACTATGTAAGCCGGAATACCATCTGGACCGAAGGCCTTGGATGACTTGAGCTTCCTTACAGCGCATAACACGTCAGCTTCCCCAAACTGTATATGGGCGACATGGAAGAGGTCAGTTTCAGCCAAAAACTGCCCTTGTAAAATCGACTGTAAAGAAATATTTCTATTGGTAAACACAGATTCAAAGTAATCTGCGAAGGCATTAACGGTTTATTGGGCAGTTGAAGAAGCTAGCTGGGTTTATCAATGCCAAAATAAGAGCCTTTTAAGAACCCGCGAGATATTTTGGCATTACCTACATAAAGCTGATCAAGTTAGGCGAGATATCTCAGCATTGTCGCTGTAAAGTTAAAACTCATTTTATCAGGCCAGTTCTGTTAAAATCACATTGTATTTACAAGCATGCATTGAAATGATGTAAACTTATGCACAAGACATTCAAAGTTCACTTTTAATAAGACAATGTCAGATGATATTAAAATGCATTGAGAAATCATAACTACTTTAATCCAAATTTTTGAGCCGTAATCAACTTTCATGATCACAAACCACATCAGCATCATTAACATATTCAAAGAAAGAGGGGGGTCAAGATTCGACACTTACCTTCCCTCCTTCCAAATTGAAATTGTTTTTTTTATTAAAACTCCAATGTAAAATGAAATAACATCGCCCCCTCCTACTTTAAAAGGAAAAAAGATTTTTTCCCCCACTCTTGAGGAAACCCTGGATAAACTACTGATCATCATGATACACAAATGAAGAATATAACATCTAGTTATGAGGCAATAACATACAAGGAAATACATTTTTCTCAATGAATGCCACAGAAATTAGCCGAACAAAATGAGGAGTTTTCACGAATAATCTTCATTAGATAGATGTCTAAACTGTATCAAAAATAAAATGTTCAAAACAAAAAGAGCAAGATGGTTTTTTCTTACAAAATGCTCCGGACAATATTTCTTCAGGAAGCCATCTTCTTGTCTGATACACCTTTTATCATAAACCCTAAAAAGAGAAAACATTGAAATTCCCATAACATATTATAATTGAGGAGTTGAATATTATATTATAATTGAAGTTTACATGTAATACAAATACAGACATAAAGGCCGCAATAAGCAAATTGCTCAATGAGTTGGCTGAAAAAAAGATGCCTAAAAGCAACCAAATCGAAAATATACTAGTATGTCCAAAACATTGAGACTTATTTTATTATGGAAGAATGAATATTAATAGAACCTGCTTTTATATATATATAAATATATATATATATATATATATATATGGTGCTTCCTTTTAAGTAACTACCCTGCGCACAATTAGGCATTTTCGCCATTGTTAGTACAGATGTAAATGCAGATTCCAAGATTTTTTAGTCACAGCCTTCAGAGCCTTTGTCACTACTTGCTGCACTTTTTTGAACCCGAAAACTGTTGCCTTCCTAAGCAAATTATTTATTCTTCATCCAAGAAAAAAGATCAGGGAATAAGCTGGTTGTATAGTATCAGAATGTGATGTTTTGGCAGGTAAATCTGACACGCCCATCCTCCAGAAGCATTTCGATATCTCTGAAAGATAGGAAGCGGGGTGTGTTTGGTCTTCAAAGATAAATTTGACACCAGGAGAGATCTGAGAGTTCTTAAGCATCTGCATGATTCAGTGAGACTATAGCGACCAGATCTTTGTGGAAAGTAAAGTCGCAGGTGCTCCATCACGAAAATGCTTTGGCTCACAGGTCCCTCTTGGTATCAGATTACCTGCCAAAACATCACATTCCAATACGTTCAGAACCAGGTTATATTTCTTTATCCGAGGGCAACGATTCTCAGGGACAAAAGCATTGGGAGAGATGTGAAAAAAGGCTTGTAATCCACATTTATATCTTTGTATGAATAATTGCAAAAATGCACAGGGAATTTACTTCAAAGGGAACACCAAATACTCATTCTTCTGTAATCAAATAGATCTGACCTTTTTGTGAATGTAGTAGTATAATGCACCTGCCCATAAAAGAGGAAAATATGGTTGTCTTATCTAGGAATCATGCCAAATGCAGAAAAAAATGTTTATAAAAGAAAATTTTAAAAAACCAATATATTTCCATGTACCTTACGAAATGGTCTCGTCCTGCAGCGACATATTCATAGGACTTCATAGGATTGATTTGTACTGAATACAAGGGAACTTTTTTATCGTTTTCTTTGCAAATCACAAGTCTGAAAAAATTGTGTAATTATGAAAATACATATTTTGAAATGCATATGAGAGTAGAAATACATGTATATTAACTTTGAGTAAACGCCAAAATTCATTCACAAAGTTTTATACTTCCCTATTCGAAAAAATGTGATTGAAAGATGTGTATAAGCTTCCAGTTCTAATAATGCTAAAAACATTCGGGATCAGTTCAAATACAGTTTAATAGAAATACAGTAGCTTAAAACAAATATATACCTTTGAAAAGAATAATAGCTAGCATGAGAAGAACAGTTGTGGAACGAATCATTTGAGCTTTCCAATATTTCCTGTGGGGAAGTTTGATTTGCTATGTTACAGGAAATCTGATAAATCTTGTAATTGTGTGTAATTGCTGGTTGTTATGCATAATTACTGGTTGTTATGCATAATCACCACTAGTCTCAGTAAGTTTGATAAATTTCATTGCATTTATCACTTAAACTATGCATAATTCCCAAGTTGAGTTGATGAAATATGGAAAAAAATCACATGGAAATATGTGTTTAATTTAACCACTTGACGGTTCTGCCCATACGTGATTGATGCTTGCACTACACACACATTTTTCTATAAAAACTAAATTGAAATAAGTTTCATAAGGATAAAAATCCACAAATTATTATCAGTCTCATAAAATTAACTTTCTTCACATTTATCAACACATGCAAACATAACCGTTGAATTTCAGTCCAAGATGATGAATTTGATGCATAATGCCTGAAAAGTTTAAATAATTGATTTATAATTTATCATGTTTATTAATCAAGTTGGGGGTTATACATAACCACTGGTGAATGTGATAAATCCATAATATTTATCAAACTTACCAAAATTCTTTTTGACTAAGCATAATCTCTCTCTCACCAGATTTATCACATTCACCATAACAGATATACAAGTGTTTTGGATTACGAGCACATTCCCGGAACCAATTGTGGTCATAAACTGAAGCTCCACTATATTTATGTGCAAATATACATACACAGTGCTTTATTTTTCTTTCGTTGAAGGAGTCAATATATATGAGAAAGATTTTTAATAAAAATGTTTAACCACACAAAGTGAAATTTAATATTAAGCCGTTTGTATGAAAAGAAATATTAAAAAAATTTGAAGAGAACATGGTAAATGATTGAATTTTCATGTTATGTAAGTATGGCGTTGAAGATTTGCCTGCTTTCTCTGAAGAGACTTTTTGAAATGAGAACCGGCTTGCATTCATGCCTCGAGGTTGTGAAAACCCAGAAAACAAACTTCAGTCAACCACAATTTGTGATGCCAACACGGTTCCAACCTCAATCCTCATGATGAGAGTCTCATAGATGCCCACACAACAGCATAGCAGCACTGTTCGCATTGCAAAATTGTGAATTTAAAAAATATCAATAAATAAAACATTGCATAAAATTTTTTTTTAAAAAGTGGGAACTTACTTCACTGGTTTTCCTTCTCTTAAGTCTATTTCAAAGACAGCTGCATCTTCACCACAGCTGATAAAACTGCAGGGTGATTCTGGATGCACTGCAAGCTATTTTAAAAAGAAACAGTATCTCATAAGCACAAAAAAATATTTTTTCCTCAATTTCTCATTTAAATAAAAGTAAAAAACACAAGTTTTCATCTCAAAATGAGTTTTGTAAATGATATGAGAATACATTTTGTTGTAAATTTCACAGAAGTACAAAATACCTACAATACGTACCACTGCAGTTTGAATATTTAATTGATTCTAATTTCAAAGAAAGCCAAATGTGTGCAATTCCATTGAGTGACATTTACTATAATTATGAGAAGAACCCGGAAGTTCAGGCAAAATGCCTTTTTTGCCTATTTTCAAACTTTTTTGGTAAAAATGCCTTTTTTTAAGTTTTCCTGCAATAATAGCGTATTTTAATACATTTTTGAAATTATAAGTGAATTTCAGAGGCCATAATATATAAAACTTGAATATGACTGTCCCAAGAGGTCACCAATTGACGTCATGGCTTGCACAAGGCAGTGTAGGAATAGACAGGGCTCTAGGGCCCATGTTATTCAGATTTATTTTTTCTGCACCATAAATGCACTGCAAACAACCACGGCTATTTATTTTGCATACATTTTTGGTATTCGATTAAATTGACCAGACTCGCCCTCGGGGGTGTGCGACAGATGCTGCCACGCAGGGCCCCATGCTTGAAGTAGTCTCGCATGTGTGGTAATATAACAAAAACTAATATTTTTTACTACAATAGAACAAGGTAGCTGTAGTACAACTACAGAAATGATAATGATCATTCCAAATGATATAACAAATAAACGAGAATTATTTGCAACTCGAAGGAGCCCCACAGTTCATTTTCTCTATGGGCTCAGTGTCTATAACTGTGGTCCTGGAATTGACCTAGTAATGAGGGGATCTACTGACATTTTATTTTGGACTTGAAATCAGTTTAACTTGCATGATAATGCAGTTATTATAAACCATACTTAAAGTAGTATAAGGATTAAATGCAACCAATTTTTCAGCTTTAGTTTTTAGAACCCTAAAATACCTTTGGTTTTAGTTATTTTCACTTTCTTTCATAAATTATAAATGCCTATTTTAGGCATTTTTAGAGCCTTTATGCCTATTTCGATCATTTTAAATGCCTAAACTTCTGGGCTCTAATTATGAGAGTAAGTAATATCTCAGATAAAGCAGCACCATCCTTGGGGGAGGGGGGGGGGGGTCATAGGTGCAGTTAGAGCAGACTCTTCCATATGGGCCCCCACCCCTCGCACTTGTGGAAGAAGTTAAAAAATATACAGATATATGTTACGGTAAATGTAATAAATGTGGTTATTATACATACTTACCAAGCATTTTTAGTAAGTTTGATAAATTTCCCTAAATTAAATCACTTTTACCAGCGATTATGCATAGTACTCAAGTGTCCCATTCTTGCTAAATTGTACTATATATAGTAAAATTATTTATAATATTATATCAGACACGATCCTAAAATTTGTTATTGTATAAGGTTAGAACTACAGTATATTCTATCTCACATGCTAGACTCATTTATAATTTTTTTCATATTTGTCAAATTCACAAATTACACTAGAACATTGTGCATAATCACAGATAAAGGCAATAAATTCCAAGTATAAAATTCACTAATAGCAAGGTTTCCGAGATTCAACTGATTTGATTCTGGAATTTTCATCAATTCTGGGATTTTTTCTCTCATTAATTCTGAATTTTCATTAGCGATAGATATTCTTCCGCATTCCCACATATTCTGCGATAAAGCATGAATCTTGGGATGCTCGATTTTCCTTCCCCCACAAAATATATAAAATCAGGGCTAAGGGGCCGTTCAAGTACACTGCTAGAAACAATTAGAGGAGCACATGGTTTTAACAAAATTACACAAAGATATATACCGATAAGTAACATAAAATGAATCATCCATAATTTAAAGCCTAGCAGGAAACGGAAGAAAACTTCATATGCAAATCAAATTTCATGATGTCAAAAACCAGAAAAAGGAGATAAGGGCAGAAATCGGGATGTTGCAGAAACGTCTGTTTTACTGCCGTAACTGTGAAATTCGATTGCGCAGTATTTTTTTTTTGAGACAAGGTGACTTGAGGATGTCTCAACAACATGATTTACCGGAATCCATGGCATGGCGTGTTATAGGCAGACTGGAATCCGGGCAAACACAACGTAGTGTCGCGGACGCTGTTGGAATCGCCAGAAGTGTTGTTGCAAGGCTGTGGAATCGATTCCAAGAAACAGGAAATGGTAGACGTCGACCAGGGCAAGGTCGGCCACGTGCCACTACAGCAACTGATGACAACCTGATGATGTATATATGGTTAACAGTCCGTCGAAACAGAACAGAGAATGCTACGCAGCTGCAAAGACGGTTGCTCTTGGCAACAGGATGAAGGGTTTCCAGCCAAACAGTATGTAATCGGCTTCATGAGAGAGGGCTCTATGCACATAGGCCAATGGTCTGCATTCCGTTGACCCCCACGCCACCGTACGGCCCAAAGAAGATGGGCTGATAAACATCGATATTAGGAGCAACATGATTGGAGCCAAGTGCTGTTTACAGACGAGTCCCGATTCAGTCTGGAGTGTGACACCTGACGTGTTCTGGTATGGAGGGACAGGGGCACTCGAAATAACCCTGCATTCGTTTGTGAAAGGTCACAATACAGACGAGCTGGTTGGATGGTATGGGGTGGAATCAGCATAGGCGGATGTACAGACCTGCATATCATTCGGAATGGCACTTTGACGGCCCGAAGGTATGCAGACGAGATACTGCGACCTCATGTCATCCCTTACGCTGGAGCCATTGGAGATTCCTTTGTTTTCCAAGATGATAATGCCGACTGCATAGATCTTGTCTGGTGGAGAACATGCTTGAAGCTGAAACAATACAGCGTATGGAATGGCCAGCGTGCTCTCCTGACCTGAATCCAATCTAGCATGTTTGGGACATGCTCGGACGATGCATTGCTGCGCGACCAAGGCCGCCTGTTACTGTCCGAGACTTGCAGATTGCACTTCTTGAGGAGTGGAACAGTATTCCCCAAAGTCTGATCGATAACCTCATCGCATCCATGGCAAACAGGTATGCAGCAGTCTTAGCTGTTCGAGGAGACCACACGCCCTATTAAAACTCATGCATCATGTCTAAACAGTACTTTTTTTTATCGTTTAAATGTAACCAAATTGTTGCCCTAAATCATATTTTCATGTTTTTTCCATATTTTCAAAGAATTAAAGCTTAATTCCAAATTTTTTTACGTCTTTTTTCTGTATTGTGCATTGATACACGTGTACTATCCATTGTATGCCAATACGTGGCTGTCTCGCACGGTTTTCTTCACTTTTTTGCTTGCTCCCCTAATTGTTTTGAGCAGTGTATTACATCATCATCGATGGGGAAGAAGGGGGTTTCCGATTAGCTGACTTTTGATGACAAGGGGAGAGGAGGGGGTTTGGAAAATGCTTACATCATAAACCACTCTTTATGAAAATATAAAATATTTTTAACAGTGTCTTACTCTGTGCACCAAAAACGAGAAAAACCTTTCGATAGTTTGTGGGCACTTGAAGTCACACCCCACTATTGATAAGTGCCCTACAGAGCCACTTTAGTGATCTCTAAATTTTTCGCAGATCCAAGTGACCTGAAAATGTGTCCAGGCTGTTTAAGTGCTCTGGAACTGTCAAGTGATCCGTAATTATATGCTGTGGATCACACTTAAATAATCGGAGAATGTGCGCGGGTAACTTGAGTGATGTAGAACCGCACTGGGGGCAACTTAAGTGCTCTAAAATTACGTCACTCAAGGAATCTCTAAATGTTTCATGGTTCGCTTAAGTGTTCTAGAACTGTGTGCCGGGTCATTTAAGTGATCTGAAAATGTGCCACTGGCCACTTAAATGTTCTGGAATTGTACCACGGGACACTTAAGCGATCTGTAGATGTGCCGCTTAGTTCATTTTTTTACAAAATTAGGTTTGAGGAGGGCAGGGAGCATCAGATAACCCCCCAGGGACATATTTGGTCTGCGGCCAAGGGCCTTTTGCAATTTATCATTGTATGGCTTAGAGGGTAGGTCGCAATGAATTTATTAAAGATAAATTTTGAGTTCATAGCCTTTAAATAACATTGAAATTAACAAAAATTGATTATAACAACATATAAAAAGGTATTTTCTTCCGAAATTTTAATTAAAAAAAATATTTTTTTGCATTAAAAAATAAATTTTTGATTGTGGGGAGGGGGCCACACACGAGCCCTCCCCCCTCCCCACCTGTGTACGTTTCCGATCCCACCAATGGCTAAAAATTTGCTTACATAATACTTGAACAGCCCCTAAGGAGCCTCCCACAATTATTCTCGCACCGGGTCCCATGTCTGATAGAAGCGGCAGTGAGATAAAGTACAGTGAAACCTCACCTCAACACATATCAACCTATCCCAAGAAGTTAAAGGAAAAAATCTTTCACTTTAAGATTCAATGCAATTTGCCTTGGCTAGCCTATATATGGAAACATTCCTTCAGAAATAGTTATTATCTGAAATCGCAGATTGAATATTTGAACGAAATGAAAAGCATTTACAAATGGACAAGGTCTTCACTTCTGACGAGAATACACCTTATGAATGGGCACGTTTTTTTAGCATCAAGAAAATAGTTCTCAGACCGTAAATCACAATAACTTCTGGATAATATGTATTCAATGTTCAATGTCTCATTTGAAAAATGAAAATTCAAAGTTTCTAGTCACAAGTGTTTGATCTCAGTACGAAAAAGTATGAAAACTGTAGTGTCACAAATCGAAAATTGAAGAGTTCAGCCAAATAACAGTCTATGCTAATGTCCGGCCTGTTATTACCTAATTTGATGCAAGGTGCTGTTATATTCCTCTTAGCAAGTGCTTCAAAAATGAAGTGAAATAGGGGTTATAAAATTATAATATGAGTATGAAATTACCAAGTCAGTAAGGGGTATTTGAAAAAAATTATCATCCAAAAATAATAGAGTTTTTCATTTTTCTTAAAATAACATGAGATTGACTAATAAATTGTTTTTGAAACATCAAAAATGATTCTAGAGGATGGAGTGACTTGTGTCTAAACTAAAGAAAACCCATAGTTGTTAATGCTTTACTAATTAACTCATTTGCATTCAAAACTTGTGGCCTTGTCTCAATATCACCTAATCAATTTTTTTCCCAATCTCTCTTTATAGAAATATGTAAAATTCAGAAGAACACACAGGCTAGGTTTGCACATTACAATTAAAAGCCCAAGAGTAGGAGTGCATCACTATATATGATCTAAAATAGGTTCTTTGTGATCTTTAACATTAAGATAAGATCTTTAAGATTTGTTTTGAATGAAAATTCCATTGATTACGAAATGGCATTTTTTTTCTCGTTATTATTCAAAAATTATGACTGCATTTCATTCTATCATCACCATGACTTGACAAGTTAAATAAAAAATTAGGTGCCAAGCAAAATAATGTTTTCCTGGACTTAGAGCCTGATTCCATGTTGGCTGACACACTTATAAAAATTTCCTGGAAACAGATTTGTCAATCCCTATGTTACTCGTTACTTTATATGGATCTGAAATGGTTATCGATGTTCAACATCAAATTTTGACACTTCTTTATATTAAAATATTTTCATCTTGAATTTCCTTTTAAATTCATGTTTTATTTTGCATGTTTCTGAGAAATTTGAGATTGGTGGTCGTTCAATTGAGGTATGGCTGTTTATAACTGAGTTAAACTAGAGTATTTTTTTTTTATGGGAGGGGAAAATAGAAGCAAATATACGAATGAAAATTCATAGAAATTCACAGAGAGCAAATTATCGACCTTGTGAGCAGCTCCTTTATGTTGAGCAAGTTTCCTAGTAGACTTGCAGATGTCAGTCGCAGAAAGCTCGGCGATTCTCACTTGACCATCGCGGGCGCAGCTGACAATTTGGCAATCTCCACTTAAAGGTAAGAATTTAGCCTGAAAGAAAAAAAAAACCAGTCCTGTAGTAATTTTCCTCCAAAACACCATTCAACGTATCTCAGCATTATCGTTATGCATTCGGGTACCCTTAGAAAGAAAAAATTGAGAAATAACTTTTTTTTATTCAGCCATTCTTAAGTGCCAGTTGGAATGGCGTACCTGTATGGGATTAATTTACTCAAAATTCCAAATGGTGATATTTGAAACCATCATTGTATAAATATTTTTCATTATAAATTTTGTATTCTAAATCTGTTTTCGAACCTCACACTGTCACTGAAATGTTTGATTTTGTGAGTAAATGAAAGATTGAATTGCCTATATCTAGGGTGCTCAACCTTTTGCAGAGTGCAGGCCACTTTATTGATTTGAAAATGAATTGCAGGGCACTACAGTGCCACAGATCACTGTAAATGTGCCATGGATCACTTATGTGACAGGTAAATATGCCACGGGCCACTTAAGTTCCTTCTTAACATGCCATGAGCAGCTTGAGTAATTTTCAACTGTGTGATGGATTACTTGAGTCATCTTTAAACATGCCACGAGTCACTTAAGTGATCCGAGAATGTGCTGTTGACCACTTAAAAGATGTGAAAATGTTCCACATGTCACTTAAGTGATCTGGAACTGTGCCACAAGTCACATAAGTTATCTGTAAATATGCCGTAGGTCACTCAAGTGATCTGGGAATGTTTCGCAGGTCTCATGGGTGATTTGTAAATGCGTTTCTTAGTTCTTTGTACAAAATTTAGTCGTGAGCCACATCACATGGCTGAGGGCAAATTTGGCCTGCAGGCCATAGGTTGAACATGTATGGCCTATATAGTCATTAATGTTGCCAGATGTCAAGTGCCTCAGAGTTGTTGAACTTTGAGTGTTAGTAGATCAAACAGCAGGTCAGTTCGAGCAACTTTTTCAGATTTGGTTACAATTTTTTTATAGGTTTAACAAAATTTCTACAACTAATAAAGATCCAACTGGGAAACTCATTGTATGCAAATAAAAACTGTTAATTACATGCACAGGAAATAGAAATTTGGGACATTTATTGTAACAAAATTTCACTTGTCACAGTAATGTAAATATTACCTAATTAGTAGATGGTGTAATTATTAGATTGATGAGTGACTGTATAGTATAGGCCTAACATAGAAGATATATTCACCTGAAAGACATTGCTTCGATGGCCACTGTTATATGTCAGAATAGGCTCAGATATAGCCCAGTCCCAAAGAACCACATTCAAGTCATCAGAACCCGACACTAACCTCGTACCACTGTTATTGAAATTCAGGGCATTCACACAACCATCATGTTTCTTCATCTTATACATCAGTTCTAGCCTCTCAGTCATGTGTAGACTACCATAGCAGTCGAGTCTGAATAGATGCGGAGAAAAGTTACTAGGTTTACCATATTCCCGTGAAACAGTGCATTTTGGTAAAGCCCATTTATGCTTGGGCCAAGGTGTTGAAGGTGTCGGATCATATTCTCCCCTGTCTTGGGACTCTCCCCTGCGTGGGACATGGTCTGGTTCATTTTCTTTGTTTTCTTTCGAATCGTCTTCGCTGTCGTCATCGTCATCAGCCCTGTCTTTTTTATCTTTCCCAAGTTCTGATTCAGCTGTACTGTCATCCCCACCTTCAGACACCACAGGCATATCAGCTTCAGAACTGGCGGCTTCCTGCAAGTCATTGATGCTACATCCTTCGAGATTGCCAGAATCTGGGCTATTCAACTCACTCTTGCTTTTGAATATCTTTATGGAAGACACTTCCTTGATATCCGATGAAATAATGACATTCCCCACATTTCCAATGTTATCTTCATCCGAGCTGCTATCATGCACACGGTCGACATTGATACCGCTATCGTCTTTCTTTAATCGTTTCTCGTTTTTGTGACTTACAAAGGAATTCGGTCCAGTGTCTTCCATCCCAACAGCTTTTGAAAAATTTGTCCTTGCAGAACGTTTAACTTTGACAGAGTTAGACTGATTTGATTCCATTCGCTTTAACTAAAACTGTCCCCTGGAATAAAATTTAAAAAAAAAAAACATGGAATGAACTGATAAAATTTGTTTTGGGATTCAAAAATCTGAAAAAAAATTATCATTATTGAAAAAATTCTGAAATTAGGGCACTCAAACATATTTGAAATTAAATGTAGTGGTTGATTCAATCACTAAAACACGATTTAAACTCTTATTCAACAAGACATACAGGACTAATAGTTTCATTCATTAAATTGAAGTCATACTATATGTTTAGTCAAAAAACTGGAAGCTTAATTTATGCAGCCAAGGAGCTGATGCTCAGCATGATTTTGAGTTTCATTAACAAGCATTTTTCTAACTTCTGACAAGACGTTATTTCTTTCAAACCGAGAGCAAGTCAGGTCTATCGCCGTGGGTAATTTACTACCCCCGGTGAGTTGTGCTGGAAGTATAAGTGTGTGTATCTAACAGTCTGAGTGTGTATCTGATGTATTATTTTTCAGTGCTGCCATCTATATTTCATGACCGAAGTGTAATGATTGAATATTTAATTATCTGTATGTTTCCATATTTCATCTTTTTCATTATTTTAAAAAATATTTTTTATCAATAGTTCATAGCCAAATACCAATTTTCTCCAGCATCCCCCCCCCAATTTGTGACATTTGGAAAGCATTGGTTGAAATCTTACACCAGTTGCCACCTATCAAATTTTGTGTTGAAAAGATTAAGAAGAATGTAGCCATCACCTGAATCTCCTTTTAAATCAATTAGAACTGTGAATTAATGCACACATTATTCAGGATAAAAGGGACGAGTTGAAAAAGAGGCAAGAGTGATCAAATGTCCTTCTCCTGGCTACTTTTCTTCGTGAGCAATATATAATTGGAAATTACTTTGGATTTACTTTCAATTCACCTCACGTGTTTCAGTTTAGAGACATATTATTTATGAAAAACACACGTTTTCAACATGCATAGTTTTTTTTTTTCAGTGTTGCAAAACATGTAAATGATTTCTTTTGACATTAGGTAAAAGGAAAAATCTGATCATATGTTAAGGGGGGGAGGGGGTAAAAAAGTAAAAAAAATCAAAATTTCTTGGTTACAACACATCAAGCTGCAGTAATGTTTCATCTAAAGACCTTGCTTTGAGAGTATTTTGATTTCTAGTAAAACAGACAAATTAGAAATCTGTTGTCCACCCCCCCCCCATAAAGTTGACAAAAAAAACAGCACGATAAACACAAATAAAAAAAAAGAAAATGCACAAACAAATTATTCTGAGTATCAGTTTTTGTCTAAAATGAAAATAAAATACCAAAATATATGGAACATGTTGCGAGTGTCCAGCATAGGCCTAAATATCAAGTTAATTGTATAAAAGCCAAAATGCCCAACGACGGCCAAGATAGGGGAGTATGGCATAGCTACCAACTTTGGAGAATGAGAATTCGGGAGGTTTTCTCGTGGATCTAAAAAATCTACAATAATAAATGTAAAAGGGATCTTTTATTTTTGGGATTTCGCATTAGTAAAAGGGAAATTTTAGGGATATTTTCCTGTTGCAAAAACCATGACACCATGCAAGCCATCGCTAATCATGGCCAACCAGTAGGTTAAAGCCCTTGGGTTGAATTACTTCTCAAAAAGCGAATCTCGCAAACCAAAAAATCTCAGTCGGGCATCAAAACAGGACATATGGATAAAGCAGATATATGCGATTGTGTCAATTTTGGATTTCAAAAGGCTGGATTGATGCTTGCTGATCGGCAAATTTGGTGTTTTTTCTCCAAATCAATTTTGTGGTTTTTTTCTGTCAAATCACAAAAATGAAATATATTTTTTGTGATTTGACAAAATAGCGACAATTTACACAATGCTTATGAAACAGGTTTTTTTAGATAAATTCTTAGAGGAATAATTTTTTCCCCTAAATGTAGGGATCTTTTTACACTCATGGGCAAAATATGAGATATAAAAGAATTTTTTGGGAGTCCGGATAGAGTAGAAGTTCAGGAGACTTGGCAGCTATGGTATGGGCAGGGATGGGCTTAACTATTTTGCGGCCCGGTGCGAAAATAGCTGCTTTGCGGCCCTCCGAAATTATTTTC
This sequence comes from Pholcus phalangioides, assembly GCF_987345545.1. Lineage (NCBI taxonomy): Eukaryota > Metazoa > Arthropoda > Arachnida > Araneae > Pholcidae > Pholcus > Pholcus phalangioides. The sequence goes on from NW_028301601.1 coordinate 8,290,738, forward strand.
CCCGATCCTTGAGGTAGCTGAAATTAGACTCAGCTCCCCCCCCCCCCCCCCCGATGCCTAAGTTATTCTCTGGCATAGGCATCGAACCCATTCTGCTGCAAAATGTGGGCACCATCGCTACCACATCTATACACAGCACAATGGAAGGGCTAGACGACTGATTATATTGCAATAAATACTATCTCAGCTGGACAAGCATGCATTTTCCCCCAACGTTCGAGTGAAAATTCAGCACTCTTTCTTATCCAGTGACCCTGAACAAATAGGGCACCTACCCACAAATTTACAGGGAGCAGAATTTGGTTGCTTTTTGCATTACAAGCAAATCTCTCCCCACGCCTCAAAGAAAACTATAAGAGCCGCCCAAAAACAATATTTGCCCCGGGCATGAATTTATGAGATGCAGGCTGTAGGTTTGGGAGGGGGGTTGTAAAAATCATAGATCTCGAGGGTCCCCTGTCTTGGATGGAATCTTAATATATTGCTTTGATAAGTAGTAAAAATGTAACTCAATGTAATCAACATATTTTTCTCAACAAAAAACATAAGACAGTAAATAAAACAATACAATAAAAACAGTATACAATAATACAAACATACAATAATACAATATACAATAATACAAACAATAAAAACAGTAAACAAAATATTTTTAATTCATTTTGCGGCCCGGTGCGGCTGCACCCTTTGCACCTGCCTAAGTCCGGCCCTGGGTATGGGTATGTTTTCGATTTGTGAAGGGTGAGGAAGAAAATGAAACATCTCAGCACATGTACCAATGTATGTATGTATATATATATATATATATATACACGCATACCATTTCCAGTGTATTTTCAAAAGCCAGGGGGGCAACGGACCCTCCCTGCCCCCAACCCCCCAAATGACGGGTCTGATTGTGAGGGGGAAAAAAAAAATCAGCTGTAAAAGCTAAATGCTGAAACACGCAAAATGCCTCGTCAGAGATTTACCCATCTCTTTTTTTTAAATGGTTATATTTAATTTTTTTTTTTTTGCAAACTTCTTTGCTGACTATATTTTATTTATTAGCAGGTAAAGAAATGTTCCTAAGAAGGGGAGTTTTTGGGTGACATTTTTCTTTTTCGTTAACTTTTTTTTCCATTTATTGTCCAATCGGATGAGAATGACCCATATATTTCCCCCAAGATTTGAGAAAAATTAGATTTTTCCAAATTTAAGAGTTCTGAATATCCCTAGTAAATGTGATCATTCCATCGTCACATTAAGATCATTTTCCTCTATTACAATTCTGATAACATAGTCAGTTTGTTTAAAAAATGGAATTGAGAGCTGTTTGATGGGCTCAATGACAATTCTAATAATTCTACCCATTATTATTTTTTTTTTTAACCAAAAGATGTTTATTAGCAAGCCCTGATAAGTGAAATTTGTATGTTTTGTACATGTATGAATCGCTCAAATTACACGTTGTCTCTCACTTACATCCTCCAATTCAACATATTTTATAATTTTAACAATTTCATGCATTTTAGATTCAGCTCATTTTCAGGATCAAAATCTAACTCCAGGTAAAATTCCACAGATTCCGATTTTTAAAAAAAATTTTCCTGAATCATGTTACAGTGAAATCTTTTCAAGTGTGGGATACCCATGGCCTGTATGACAGAAAAAAAGTCCACCAGTTTCGTCGCATACGGCTCACAACATCAAACCTAATTTGATCATTATTAATACATAAAAATTGAAGACAGGTGCAGCTCAAGCTCACCTGCAGCCTGGCTGCAAAGTCTTATGCGCCGCCCCTAAAGATGACTCCGCTTGGAGGTTAAAAGAGGCTTTTGTCTTTTGCTGGTTTTGGGATTAATGTTTTTAATTAATCTCAAATCTCCATCTAAAAGTGGAGCTTTTTTTAACGCCAGAATACTTATTTCAAGCGGTTTGCTTAGGCAGAAACTAGGGGAATGACAGATCTGGTGCTCCATGCCCTGGACAAGAAAACTTGAAAAATTAATACTTTTTCCTTGTGATAGTCTATCTGGTTTCTGGTACTATCCCAGGCCCTGTTCCTCAAGTTTTCTCAATATCTTCGTTGTCAAGGTATAGCTCATAAAAGAGTGACAGCGCTGGTGTCTTGTGAATTTTTATTCATCAAAATTAAAAAAAATTTACATGTGGAAATGAAAGCTTAGGCTGCTGCCGGGTGCAGTGCACCCCTTGCACTTTTGCTTAAGCTGCCCTCGACCTGAGACATAGTTCAAATTGCACTGCAATAGTATTAATTGATAATTGATAAATACTGTAAAAGTGAGTGTTATTAGAATTTTTTGATTAAAAAGTGAATATCATGGTCATTTAATTACAATTTTTATTGTAGATTCCGAAGGAATAGTGATGAATAAACACTGCATCAATGTTCATCAGTGTCTCTTGCAACTAGCAATATAAGATTACATCCAGGAAAACCATCAGTCATGTCTGCATTACCATGCAAGGACTAGATCTTGAATCCTGTGAAATATGCGACAGCAGAAGGCACAAACTGAAGGGGACCCCCAATTTTTAGGATGCCAATCGAAAGAGGGTGGGGGTGATTTTTTAGGGAGCCAACTGAAGGGAAGAGAAGATTTTTTTTTATCACCAAAATATTATTTGCTTACACTTGAAAATGTCCAGAACCTGCCCTATAACATGCACCTGCTCAATGTGCACCTTTTTTGTTTCAGTAACTGTATATGAATGCACATACATGATTACGGGTCATTTTGATCACATGATAAGGTCCCGAATAATAATTTTTTCCTCCTTGTAACTCAATTTTCTCTAGCATGATCACACTCTTCGGGATAATGAGCTTATATCCCATAAGCGACAGAGACTGGTCGCGCTCATTCTGTTCTGCCTTAATGAGCATTATTAAAAATTCCCTGGCGAATATACTGACTGAGCATTTTTATCATTGGGGGTCACAAGTAGGGGGAGCACAGTCAGGTCTCTAACTCTGGGTCTTGGATCAAATTAACGCTTTCCTTCGTTCATATAACAGTACTAAGAAGGGACACCAAAATAGATGCCTGCCCCAGGGTAATAGAATACATTTTTGCCTCTCATTGCAGCCCTGGTAGTTATTTTCAATCACAACTCCTCCCAGTAGCACATATTTCATAGAAATCAATTGATAAGTTTGAAATAAAGAATTCAACCAAATACTTCTAGCTGAAAAACCTGAGAAGAGATCCTCACTCAATATGCTAACATTTACATCAATTTGTCATGACACTCTCTTGAAATTGCATAATAGTCCAAACATATCTTGGCACTTATAAAACCATTTTAACAAGAGCACGTGGACTCTAAGAATATTATTGTTATAAATAAATATTCGCGAATCCGGAAAGAAGCCTTAAGGCCCTTTAAACGTGTTACAACATAGGAGGCATGGATAGATTGAAATAATTATCAAAAACTATAAATAATTCAAATGGAAATAATTACCAGCCATGAGATTCCTCTTCGGTAATCAATTCACACAAACTGGTGAAAGTTTAAAGGGGGAAAACAAATGAATATTCGCTACACGAAAATTTATTAAAAAAACCACGACTTTGTAGATGAATATATAGTGCGAAGATGTTGACGGTTTCCCAGCGTTAGGGATTAATAATATTGTTTTATTTGTTTATTACATTTTTGTCCGCTAGGTGCAATTGATATATATGTATTTATTTTTAAATCAATCATTTCTAAAATTAATATGTAAATTGTTTTCTAAAACTTAAATATTTTCTATAAATTGAAAATTTTCTGTTTGCAACAGTCTGGGCATTTTTCCTCAAAGGCACAGAATGCTATACCAGCTCGCTGCTGATGATTGAAATGTTTACAAATACCGGGTCCTGGTTGATTCAATTATCTTAGGTGCGTGTGTGTGATTATTGTAGTTGTTATTATTATTTTTTACGTTTTTAATAACCATTATTGAGTATAACAGAAATTGAAATAAATATTTGTGTTCAAAACAATGTATATTTGAATTGTTAGTGTGAATAATAGTGAATTAATTTAGGTGTTTAAGAAATGGGCGTGTATGTGTTAGTAACCATGGCCTCCCACATCCTGGAGCAGGGCCCCTTTGCTGGGATCTTTGGAGGGCCCCAGTATAGTGAATTTATATTGTGAAGAAATTAAAAGTGATTGGAATTGTCCCGGGCATCAGTCCCACTCTTGTGGGGCAGGGCCCGTTTCCCAACATAAAGAGGTCCTGGTCAAAGCGAGAATTAGGAGACCCAAAGATGTTTGGTTGTTCAGTAATTTTGTTTGGTTGGTATGTTACTTATATTGTGAGGGGCCCCAAAATTATGGGGCCATAGGCAAATACCTCACCTGTCCTTGTGAAAAATCAGGCTCTGGTTTCCAACTCGAAGAGGCCCTGAGCAAAGCAGGTGGATGCTCTTGCAACAAGGATCAAAGAAGTTTGGTTGATCAGTGAAGCTGTGGCCCAAAGTTATTTGCCCACTGCCAATGCAAAAATCAATCCCTGCTGGGGCCATGGTATAGCGCAGTGTTTCAACCTGTGCTATGTAATGTGTAAAAGGTCTACGAGATCATTTATTGCATGAATGATACATTTTGTGCTGTGAAATAGTTTCCATTTCTTTTACAATTTGGATTGAATCAATTGAAAATTGATATGAAAATTGTAAAAAAATTAATACATTTCAAATTTTATGGGATGTTGGCATCAAAAATGACATTGTGATGCTACAAGGGGAGGGGGGATTGACCTGCACTGCAGTGGTGCCTGTGGTGCCTTGACCTTCACTAAAAGGTGTCAGCAACATCAAAAACGATTGGAAATACTTTGTTTCTTTCAATCTGAGCACAACTCAGGCCTATCACCATGGCCAATTTACTACCTAGTGAGTTATGCCGGAAGTGTAAGTGTGTGTACCTAACAGTCTGAGTATGTAACTAGTGCTGTGTATGATTTTTCAAAGCTGCCATCTATATTTCTGAAGTGAAGCAGTGGGAAACACTGGTTAAGTATCTTTGAGAAATGGCCAGTATCTGGAGTCTAAACACAATTCTGCTAAGTGACTAGAAAGATGCTAGACTTGGACGGAAACATAATACACAAATTTAAGGGCCACAATAGGCAAAATATCCAGTGAGGTGGCTGAGAGAGAAAGGAAAAATGATAAATGAAATAAAATTACATTTTGTGCCCATGAAGAATATGGATGTCTGATGTATCTCAAATACAGCTGCTCAAAATGAAAGCAATTTCCACAAAAAAAACTTTAACTGTATTAGTTTTCCTTTTCTTTTTTTTTAAACACCCGCTAAAAGATTTAGATAAACATATTAGAAAAAGTAGTTATTGTAATATATGTTTTTTTTTATTTATTACCTTATAAAATGTGCATAAACGGTTATTGTTAAAGATAGTATTGTTATATAGAATATTCACTCTACATTGCCCTAAAAATGATAGTTTTCTACACCTATGTGACCTCTAGAATGAGTATTTCATCTTGAGAGAAATATGCTGGCCCCTCAATTCAATCAGAAGGGAATTCTTCTATCTCGATATGACCAGAGTTGTCATGCGGTGAAATCAGACTTCCTAGACCAGGGATTATGAAGGAAATATAAGACCAATATTTGTCTACATTAGCTTCTTGGCTTCTGACTTCAGATAAAACTGACCTCATTATATTTTGGTATACATACATAATTATCATTCTGTTTTTAAATTCTTGGTATTTTTTAAAAATGGTATTTTATATTTCTGAATAGTGAACATGGATCTTGAACAGATTGAGGCTGAAGCAAATACAACAGCGTCCAAGCATGTTGCGAACATGCTGCAGAGACCTGATCAGCTTGAAAAAGTGGAGCAGTATATGCGCAGAGAAAGCCGTAAAAAAGTTAGTAGGAATTTGAATATTCTCTTTCAACATGTGATTGATGTAGACCTGTATGTTACGATAAATGTGATGAATCTGGTTATTACGCTTAATTGCTAGTTATTATTCATAATAACCAATTATCACAATAACTATATATATATTCACATAAGCTATATATTTCATGCATATGATCTGTTGATTTTGTTCGGTATGTGATCTTTAAAATTGAATTCATGTATAATTAACATGTGTTGATTTTCACTGAATATCACAGACTTCAGCTGAGGCAATGCTTAAACAAGCAGTACAGACTCAACTAGATGGAGTTAAAACTGGTCTTTTGAGGCTGACGCAGACAATAAAAGAACTTGAAAGGATCAAAACAAAGTATCAGTTTTTGTAGCATTTTTAAATATTTTTCATATACAAAATAACTAGAAAAATAAGAAAAAAGTGCCAAGTTCTATTGGGCATTCATAACTTTTATCTCTTTGTTTTTATTTGTAGTTAGTTCATTGGCATGATTACTAAAAGTTGCTTGCTCAAAATGCTAACAAATATGAAAATTGAATGTTTCTTATTCAGTTGAAAGACAAAAAAAAAAAAAAAATACATAGCAGAGAGAATGTGGTGATATATAGCAAATGTTGCTCATTGGAATCATAGAAAATATTATCTTTCAGGTATTTTTATCACTTGTGCAAATTATGTAATTGACCATTATCTTAACACGAGAAGGAAATATGTTGTTTATACTCATCAAGGCATCAGTTGATATATATATATATATATATATATATATTTTTTTTTTTGCTGCTTTCTTGTGCATTTTGATTTTAAAGTTGTACCGGACTTATTTTTTCTCAATACATCATCACTATTAACCTTCAAGACTGTATTGTGGGTTAAGATGAATATTTCCTTTCTTGCTAACAACCATTTCCATACTTAGTTGACATTTTCCTAATCTGACCGTAGTATCTATTATGATCCATATATGTGTGGGGGCTAGTTTTTTCAATAACCTTCCTGTATTAAAGGTAAAAGAAAGCTTTCTCTTTCTTTGGTTTATCATTCTGTTTATGACCAGGCTTTCCACCCGGAAAAAGAATTCAACTGAGCTGAGGGCTTCCAAAGGTTGCAAACCACTGTTGTAGCAGCTGCGTGAAAGAACAATAACTTTCTATAGTGACAGAAACCATTTGTATCATGCTGGTAGAAGGTCACAGTGTATTACTTTAGCTGAAAGCCTATATTATTAATCAAAATTATTCTGGCAGAATGCAGATGATGGTAAATATGTACAAGTGACTAAGTTTATTATTGTGAATATAACAGTCATCCCTCGGTACTGGCTTTGGTTACATTTCGGGGGCCAGAACAAATACAGAAAATCTGCAAAATCACACAAACTATACATTTTTATTTTTTAGGGATCTAACCACAACACTTTCTATGTGAGAGCTGTCTGGATCCAGGGATATATAGTAGCAGGTGAACTTCAGCAACAGCTAATCTAATAGAACTTCAAGTTCTTTTTTCTTGATAATATCTGATCATTGATGCCGTAATAACAGAGAACTGCAGCAATGAAGCTAACTGCTATCAATATTTAAAATTTTTCTCTCAGGTTTTTCACTTTCAGGGGCATTTAAGCAACAATCTTTTAGAAAAATTTCCAGAAGCATTAAAAGAAACTTTATAAGAGATGTTTTAAACCATTTAATTAACAAGTACAGTTTCTATTTTGTTCTGATACGAGAATTGGCACTGCAACACTGTTTTTCAGAAAACTGGGAAAGAGACACTGTGAGTATGAAATCCGCAAATACTGAGGGCAGACTGTAATTGATAATATGCTTTTATGTTAATGATCACTAAGTGCAGCCCCTTATCTACAATCCAGTAATATATTTTTAACAATTGAATAATTGTAAAAAAACCCTCTTTTTTTCCTCTTTTGAGAATTTTTTTTAAAGCCAAAATATGATTCAAAATTATTCTATTACAGTGTAAAAGAGATGGAAGTTATATTAAGCACTGTGCCTCAACTTTCTCATAAACTGGCTGATGTAAAAGATCAGAGCATCAAGCATTGCCAAGTAAAAATTTTATGGTTCTTTTCAGCCGTTTCAAACTTCTGATTTATATATTTGAAAATATTCTTGGTAATTTTTTCGGATATATTGAAAAAAATTTATCTTGCCAGGAGGAGGGAAACAATAAATTTATTGCTATATCATATTTTATCATCATTCAGTACATGCTTTCCACCCAGCTCTGGTAGGATAAGTTGAATGTGTATAATATTGAGCAAATCACCCTGTGGAAAATATCTTCAAACACATGAATTGCCTTAATCTTTGGCATATAATCGGCTGATTATCCGCATTCAAAAATGTTTTGAAATTTGTCAAGTGTGGATTATCTTATGACACTTCCCTACATCACCTTGCTATACCAGGAATCCATTCCCTCTTCTCGTTGATTTTATGAAAATTTAGTGCTCCAATCTCTTAGCTAGAAATGTGGAAGAAAGAAAAATTGTGCAAAATGTTGCTATTTAAAATTTGCTATAAACTGTAGCTCCAGTCTAGTTATAGCTTTCATTTGCAGAAATTTGATCATTCTTTTTCTTTTTTTGTCACTGTGGTTACAAAAATGATAAAACATAGTTAAGTTTAATCACCAACTTGTATTGTTTTTTTTATTATTAATTTGTGTGGTCTTTGAACTTTATTTAACCAATAACTTATAAAGAAGTGCTTAATAGACTTGAATAATATTTTCTCCCAATTTCAGTATGCAGCTGCAATGGAGCATATGAAACACATCATTAATGTTCCAGAAAGTGTACAAAAAACACGGGAGAGGATAATTGAAGGGGAATTGTTATTGGCTCATCAGAGGTAGTCTTTTTTCTTTGGTTTTGAGTTGTGAAAGATTTCCAAAATGGAAAAGTTCATAACTATCAAATCAGCCATCCCATGTTTACTTGTTCTACCATGTATCTGTCAATAAATCAAAACCGTTGTCTGGTTTTTTTTTCAGTTTATATGATTTAGAAAACTCTCGTGATGATATACTTTTTGAAATGCACAAATTACCTAATCGAAGTCCCACAGAAATAAATGTAAGTTGTTTTTTTTTACGTTGAAAGTCAATTTTTTTTACTCAAAATATTTGTTTTGTTGATCTCTTCTTATTAACAGAGAACCATACATCTATAATAATATATTTTTTTCAATATTGAAACTTTCTTCATTTCTTTACAGACATTGAAGAGGTACTTTTATGATGTGGAGAAGTTATCGGAAGAACTTGGAAAACAGCTTTGGCTTGTTCTGGGACGAACACTGAATTCAGTGCGTAAAGAACCTCAGGTTATTGTAACGGCTCTAAGAATCATTGAAAGGGAGGAAAGACTCGATGAGATTGCTCGCACCAAGTATAGTGGGTCTGGTTATATGCCAATAAGCAGGCCAAAGATGTGGAAGAAGAAAGCATTTGATGTTTTGCGATCTGCAGTCTTGGAAAGGTAATTTTCCTTATTAGCACTGTCAGTGACACATTGTTCATAATTTGACAATTTTGTTTTTTTTCATTTGCTCAAACTTCAAAAACTCTTTATTTAGATAGCACAGTCATTCTGATTCTGTTCTTTTCTTAACCTGTTCCTGTCATATTTTAATACTCCATCAGAACTGATGTTCATTTCATACGATTATGGTAAAGAGCATAGCAGTACACAAAAACTCATGAAATCCTATCCTATTATACAGGATGTCCTATTCGTCCATTAATACTTGAAAAAATTGTAGAGTCTGTTGAATGTGATTGGCAAAATAAGTTTTGTCACAAAAAGTGATTTTTTAGAGGTAAAAATTTGTGTGTAGAGGACTCTTTGTGCAACAAAATCACAGATCTCCATGGAAAAACATGGAGTATATCACAGTAGGAATTTCTCCATGTGTCTGCCAGCACAACAAATTACACTTCACAAGCTAGTGAGAATGCTGTTTACTGAAGAAACATATTCTTTCTTTTGGTTAGAAAGTTTTAAATTTTGACAATTAAGGTTATATTATGTGCATATATATATATTATAATATTAAACTCAGGTTATTAATTTTCAATCATGCCAATTCATCTACATGTTTAGATCTGCAGTGAAACCACTCTTGAATGTGAGCTGATTTCCCTATTAAAAAGTCTCGCAGCAGAGAGCAATAGGCATACAACGATACAAATCTTCAATCATTACACTTCACTCATGGTTCAAAAAAATAGATTGTAAATGGCAGCATTATAACAAGCACAGAAACAAACCTCATGCTAGGTTCACAACCAGTGCCGTCTTAACGCATGGGCCCACCTCGGCCTCAAGAGAAGAGGGGCCTCAGAAAAATTAGAAGTATTTGAATTTTTTGAGATTTTTCCATGTAGGGCCTCAGAAAAATCATTTGGCCCGGAAATCAACATGTACCAATTTGTTAGAAATTCCACAGAGGAATATGGATGACATACATGTGTGGTTTAGTAGTAGTAGTGAAACCTCTCTGAGAGTGTCACCCTTGGTCAGTCAGAAAACTACTACCACTAAACCAGACATGCACCTCGTCCGCATTCCTCTGTGGAACTTCTAATAGTCAGAAAACTGCATTTTTCAATGAGTAGTCTCCTTAACCCAGGAGTTCTCAACCTTTTTTGTTCCACTGACCCTTCATGCCAATGAGATGAAAGTTCCCCCCCCCCCCCACACCAATAAGATGAAATCCACAGACCCCTTTACTGAATGATATTTAGTGCATAATAAGCTATGGATTTATATATAATTGAGGTGTGAGGCATCAGACTCCAAGATTGAACCAGCATATTTTTAAGATGCATAAAATTTAATTGAAGATAATTGAACATATGTACAAGAAAATTTATATCAGAGCAAGAGAGAATTAGACTATACACATGTCCATCTTATGATAGAACTGGAGATAGACTCTTGGTTTCTAACACGCCTTGCCCCTTTCAAAGGCAGCATCCATTTACGTGATCATCTCATGCTTCAGTATAGAATATACTCAGCTTCTTTCATGTCACCAGATCATGCTTGGTATGAGCTGGTGTAAGAAATATATGAATATTGAGGCCCTACAAGTTATTTGCTTATTAATTCAAGCTTACAGACCCCTCCTCCTCTGTAACCTCTCTAAGGACTCCTGATTAATAACCACTGTCTTAACTCCTTCTGTGGAATGCCCGAATATTTTCTTGGGCTTTTAAGAAATCCTCCCGTTTACATGATATATATAACTGGTATTTCAATGACAATAGTAAAAAATTTCTAAAACCAGTTACAGTTTTTCTCTATTTACTATGCAAAATATTATGGAAAAGGAGGTATGAACCCATAAATCCATCAAAAAATAAGGTGAAACAGTTGAACCAACTTTTTTCCCTTTACAAAAGAAAGAATGTCAAGCAAATCAAATTTTAAGAAAAGAACTTGCAATGCATCAATGGTCTCACCTGTGTAAACAGGGCTATAGAGTTAAATGCACCACTGAGAGAAAGGGGTTAGTAGAGGTCAAATATATTTTTTTATATTATATTTTCCTTCATTTAAGATTTTTAAACACAGTTACAAAACATTTAGGGGGGTTAATAACATAGGAATGATTTTTGGATTATAAAAAAGTCAGCCTTATAGAAAGGTGGCTCTTCTATTGAAGTGACCTTCCAGATAAGTTTCACTGTATTGTAATAATATTTTTATAACTAATTTATGTCAAGCTATTTCAATGTAGGTTTACCAATACAAAGAAAATACTATTCAATATTATTAAAATGTTATCTTCATTCTCTTTCTACCATTTATGTATGCTGCTGATACTATAAGTACTAATAGACACTGTGTGTGTGCGTGTGTGCTGGTATGTTCAATACATTCGCCCCCGCCTGATTGTAAAATTTTTGAATTAATCATAATTTGTTGATTGCTGGTCACAGAAATTTAAAAATTCACTCTTTTCTTATCTTTTTTTAAGTGTGTGTGTGTGTTACTTTTGCCACTTGAGTTCATATTTTTCCTCTCCTTTCAGAATCGAAGGGAATCAATTTGAGGACAGGTCAGAGAATAAGATGTGGCTTGTAAGGCACTTGGAAATTACTAGGATTTTGGTGATTGAGGACTTGAAAGTTGTGAAGGTCAAAAACACTCTCTCATGTTCTATTTTTGTTTCTCAATTCTACTTTTACAGCTTGTTGTTATTATTATTATCATAATAAATTTATTATGTAAAGCCATATTTTTGTTCAATGAAATTTAAATATTCAAATGTCTAAAGCTTACAAGGCTTTCATGCTTAGTGCTGTCTCAAAGTAGGGGGGATTCACAAAAATGAGATATAGTTGAAATTTTTGAAGAGTATGCATGCAAATTTGCTTCTTCGAAGAGCCTAACAAAAAATCACCTGGTCTTGGTTGTCTAAAGACAGCCCTGTTCATGCTGGATTGATTTTTTTTTTGTCAATAAAAAAATCAATCCAGCATGAACACAATCTTATGAAGTATATTTTTTTCTTTATTTTGTAGGGGAGGGGGAAATGTCAAACTTGAAATTATTTTTTTGAAAAACTTTTTTCCCCTTATTTCACAGACTGCTTGTGTACCATGTTTCCCACCTGGATACAACATCGTGGATGAGTTTGTTAGAATGCATCATGAATGTTTAGCTAAGCATGTAAGATGCATTTTTCTATTAAAATTCAATTTTTTTGTAATTTTTAGTTTAAAATTTGTTTTATTATCAGAATATTTTTTTTCCTGCTAATAAATAATAATCCTTTTTTATCAAGTGCATTACAGCATTCAACATACAGTACAAGGTATACAACTCATAGGTCTTCAAAGTTTCATATTTATATGTAATTATAATATATGGGAATAGTTTATCATGAATAAGTGTAATGTTCTAAAAAAAGTAACTTCGTAAATCTTTGTGCGAAACTCACACATTTTTTTACAGCCAATATATATTTTTTCTCTCCTTTCTTTCCTCCTTATTACAGTGGATCTTTCTATGTAATTTTCTGACTATGAATTATAATTACTTATTATACGATTTCCTGATGCTAAAAATTTTTTGATATATTTTTATTTATTTGCTGTGTTTCAGCTGGAAGATATTATTTCAAGTGGTTTAGAGGATAATGAATACATTACATTGTTGAATTGGATATTCAATTATGGGTAATTTTTTTTCTCAGTTAATTTCACTTTTTTTTCATTTTATACTTTGTGTGCAAGCAAATTCTGGTCAAAACAGTTACGGTTCATTTTAGTCCACTTTGTTGCTCAATATTGCCACATGCTGCTACAGCAATCGTAGTGAAGCTCTCATTCAACTTGTTCTTGCTCCTTTGTTGTTATCACTAATTGAGCAACAGGAAATAAATTATGCATTATAGAAACCCATCTCATCAGCAACCTTGAATTTTTTCATTGTCAGTTGAATTGTGTGCATCTAGCAAAAATACACTCCAGCCATAGAATGCTGGTTTTTAACCTATTCACCTCATACCTAAATCCCTCACCCTCATGTACAGAGAAATCAGATTTAATTTCCCTGTCAGTATGATGAGAAGCATAGTAATACTCAAAGAACCATATAAAATACATCAATAGAAATTTATTACTGAATCCTTGTATTGAAGCAGTTTTTAAATATTATGCATAAGTAGTATAAATGGTTTCGATTCTGATTATTTTGAAGGTTATTGTCAATTTTATTTCTTTTGAGTTATTTTTGTTTCCAAACAAATTTTCATTAAAAACACAACTTTTTTAGATCAAGTGTAATTTTTTTTTTTCAAACTCATCTTTCAAATAAAGGTTACTAATTGGTGTGTTTTAGTTGAAAATTTTTCATTTATTTATAATCATTATTTCAAATTTGTTTCTTTGTAGAAGTGTTGAAATGCTTGGTAACCCAGATCTCAACATTGATGTTGAAAAGTTTGGACCTTTAGTTAAGAAAGATGTGGTAGAAAAGCTCATAAGCCAGTATGTTAACAGAATTTTTTCTTTTTAGAATACTTGTATTTTTCAATAATGCATTTATTCAATGAGCTGGTTTCAGTGTTATCAAAACTTTCTCTACACATTTTTTCCTCCTAAATACTAATTTTTCTTTTGAATGACGTAAAATTGAAAATGCACCCAACCAAAATTATTTTACCTAATCTCATAGAAAGGTGTATATAGAATAGATATACAGGTATATAGAGGATAAAGATGTATATGTAAAAAGGCAATCCTGTATATGTTGTTACTTAATGCTACTACTGCTTAACCATACATACATCTTGTACAGATTCTGTTTCTTAACACAGATCAATGTATTAGAATATGTTAATAAATTATTACATATCGGAGGAAAATGACAGGGAAAATATTAGTCCTGCTTTTAACTCTGACACTTTCCCCTCTTGTACTGGGTGCTGGTGGATAGGTCAGTCCACAGGTTGCTCAGTGGACAGAATGATAACATCTATTGAGTGTCCAAACGTATATGTGAATTTAAATGTTTTATTAGCCATTTCCTGCATGCAGGTGTTATGATCGAAGTCATAACACATACTTTATGTAAATTATATTATTGTTTTAGATGGCTATATATATTGTATATAAAGTGTAGGTGCTTTTCTTTTTCTTCTCGGCTGGTGAAGGGGAATTTTCTCACGGATCGTGAGAACGGAAGTTTGATCACATGGCCCCCCTCGAACATTCCTTAGATGGACGAGGTCCACTTTCACTTGGAAAGGGGTCGGGTGGTCTGAGTTCCTGGAAACTTTGCGTGACGTAGATCTCATCCAGCACGCTGATTGGCTCAAAGTTCCGCTCCAGGAGTACTATCTTGTGAGTTTCGCTTCTCTCGGGGCGATTCTTGATGAGTATGTCGAGGTGTTAAGATGTAGTAAATTAATGCTTGAGCACGACTTTGATTTCCGTGCTTGTGGTCTGTGTGAATAGCAATGAAGTATTGAAAGGCACGCCGAAAAAATGGGTATCGTTGTAATCTAATTTTATTTATATCATATATATATATATACACTGCTGGCCACCGTAAATGCAACACCCTGAAGGAAGCATGCAAATAATATGAAATTTACAACATGCATTAGCGGAGGTGAGATATGCAAATGATTAGAATTTCAGTGCAGACGCACATCACGCGCGCCTGTGGCGCCACTTCAAAGCGCTATTTAAGGCTTGGAGATTTCGACGATTTGAAGTACGGCAATTGTGTTTTTCTTGTGGTTTTTTCAAAAAAACGATCAATTATGCCTCGTAGAAAACAGCGATCATCTTTTGATCAAGTATCCGAGTTCGACAGAGGAAGGATAGTGGCCTACCGAGATTGTGGATTATCTTTCAGGGAAATCGGTAGTCGTGTTGGACGAAACCAAACAACTGTAATGCGGATATGTGATCGTTGGATGCAGGAGGGTACGACGGACCAACGTGTTCGATTGCATCTACCTCAGTGCACCACTTCACGTGATGACAGGCGTATTGTGCGTATGGCAGTGACGGATCGCTCAGCCACATCACGAACCATAGCACAGCACATTCAGTCTGTACCGCATCATCCAGTGTCTGCACGTACCATTCAACAGCGTTTACAGCAGAGTGGTCTGTCCACAAGATGTCCATTGCTTCGTCTACCCTTCACGCAGAACCACAGACGTCTCCGCCGCCAATGGTGCAATGAAAGAAGTATGTGGACGGTACAATGGAATGAAATTGTCTTTACTGGCGAGTCACGCTTCTGTCTGCAACACCACGATGGTCGGATTCGAGTCTGGAGACACCGTGGAGAGAGGATGCTGAACAGCTGCGTTATGCACCGCCACACTGGTCCTGCACCGGGTATTATGGTATGGGGCGGTATTGGATATCACTCTCGCACTGCTCTAGTACACATTGCCGGTACTTTAAAAAGCCAGCGCTACATCTCCGAGGTGTTGGAGCCAGTTGTCCTTCCTTACCTTCAGGGCTTGCCCACAGCCATACTTCAACAGGATAATGCGCGACCACACGTGGCACGCATTGTCCAAAGGTTCTTCGTCAATCGCCAGAATGAATTGCTTCCCTGGCCAGTTCGTTCTCCGGATCTTTCGCCGATAGAAAACATGTGGTCCATGGTTGCTCAACGATTGACCCAGATTACATCCCCAGCTGCCATACCAGATCAACTTTGGCAACGCGTGGAAGCTGCTTGGTCTGCTGTACCCCAAGAACACATCCAAAGTCTCTTTGAATCAATGCCGAGGCGTGTGGCAGCGGTGATCTCCAACAATGGCGGCTACTCTGGCTACTGATTTTGGCAGGAACCACACTTCACAGAAGTCTATAAATTTAATCATTTGATGCTTGGTCAACATGTTATCTACTAAATAAATTTTGTTGCGATATCTCTTGTCTTTCTTGGTGTTGCAATTTGGGTGGCCAGCAGTGTATATATATATATATTTGTGATTATGTAACCAAGGAGTCAAGTAATTCTTTTTAATATGTTATGATCGAAGTCATAACACAGGCCTCATTAAACTGAAACGAGAAAGATCAGGGAAATCATTTTACATTAAACAGATTTTCTGTCTTTTTCAAAAGAATTTGAAAATATGCACTTAGATGAGACCATATACACATTTTACATAAAACTACCACATTTATGAAGATCAACTATATCACTTTAAATTTTTCAGCCATGATTTTGAATTAGCAGAAAAATAAAACTTTCAAACAATTTTGTCCCTTTGACTACCAATGTACATAACAGTCATTGACAGGACCTAGGCATCAGGTTACTACATAGACTAAAAAAATTCAAATCTGCACCTAAAATTGCACAGAACTTTCAGAATTTATGTCACCTTTCATTATGTCAACCTTGATTATTAACAGAGAGAGAGAGAGAGTGAGTTACCAAGTCCCAAAAAAGTCGAAAAATAAGATTTCTAACTGTTTTTCTGAAAGAAAAATTGTCTCCCAAAAAATTTGGCTGGCATCTATGCTTTTTAATTTGTCAAGCTCTGGTCGTAGATAGTAATGACTAATACATTTTCTGAACACGTATATCTAGCCTTATATCTGTAGCAAGTTAGCTCCAGACTCACTTTATTTCATTAACCATGTGCAGTTGAAGTCACAAATAGGAGATGGCTACAATAATGTGACTTGACTGACTGTGTATAAATATTTTAGCTATTTTTAATTTACTTAAAATTACTTAACATTTTAGAAAATAGTGTGAGCAGTCCTAGACAAATCTATTGCTTTGCATACCAGGGTATAAGAAATTTTAACTGGGCTTGTGTTTTTCTAGCTACATGCTTCACCTGGGCATGTATAAAAGTAATTAACACTTTTATTTTTCTTCAACAATGATGCATATTCTTATGCACATGCTTGAAATTCTACAGAATTAAGTAGTCAGTCATGATGATGTTCGTAATCTGTGTATGGTGATCTATTTTGATGGCTAATATTTTGAGGCCCTGTACACCTATGAGCCTCAAATCCTGCAACGTACATTCATATGGAGAGAACCAGGGACTCGCTACCTACCCTCCAATGTCCGCGAAATCGACCATTATGGCAGAGGAGGTCTGGACAGACATCATGTTGGATGGCCGCACACCTCTCCATGTCTTTGAAAGAGGCACTGTGACTGGTGTGAGGTATAGGGATGAGGTCTTGGAACCCTATGTTCGTCTTTTCAGGGGTGCAGTTGGCCCTGAGTTCATTTTAATGGACGATAATGCGAGGCCACATAGAGCTCTTCTGCTCGACGATTTTTCTAGAGAGTGAGGATATTCGCCGGATGGATTGACCAGCCAGATCTCCAGACCTTAACCCTATAGAGCATGTCTGGGACGCTCTGGGGAGGGCAATTGCAACTTGCAACCCCCTTCCAGGAACCATCCAGGGAATGAAAACAGTGTTGCTGAACGAGTGGGACCAATTGCCACAGGAAATGATAAACTACCTTATTTCAAGTATGAAATCATGCTGCGAGACCTGTATATCTGTAAGAGGAGACCATACCCCCTATTAACCCATTTTTTTGTTTATTCTGCAACCGCTGTTTCATACCTTCTGACTCCAACGAGTGTTATGCACGATCATGCATGTGTATTACAATTATTGAATAGTTATTTGTTTTGTATTCTATCAATGTATGTACATATCAAATTTCATTAAAATCGGTACAGTAGTTCTAGAGATAATCAACCAAGTCCGTAAATTCTCTTAATTTCTTACACCAGTGTACAATATCATTATTTTGTGCCCCTTGTAACACATGGACCCTCATGATAATTAAATATAGCTATAATTTTATGTGAAGGTGTGGTCGATATATTTCTATTCAGGTGAGGGGGTGAAAAAGTTCCTCAAAAAAATCACTTATCCAGGGACCTATGATGCTCTTAAGATGGACCTGGATGAACATCAACTTGATGACTTCTTTTCCAATGCCAACAGGGCAGAAAATTATATTAGATAGTTCAGCTGATTTTAGATTTCTAATTGATGACCACATTGCTTTTGAATTTTTGTATTCCTTTTAAAATTTCAATTTGATTTTTTTTATATGTGAATAAATTATTATTATTTTTATTTTTTTAAGAAAGTGAATCCAGTAATAAAATTTAATAATGTGTTTCGGGCATGTAAAATATCAATTCGGGTATTTTTTATTTTGAGTCACATGCATAGATTTGTACAGCTTTTGATGGGAGGACTATGAATAAAATTTTTTTAACAGTTTAATACTTGTTGCAAAACTATTTTGAACTTTTGTCAATATTTTTTTTAGGTATCTCAGTAATATGAAACTAAATTTCAGAGATTGGATGAAAAATTCCTTGGAATCAGATGTTAAGGTAATGAGCCAGTCTGTGAATATTTTTAATTTTAGCATTTGGTGAGTGTTAAATTTATCATCAATGTGTCTTTCATTGTTAGTGTTTTCAATTATATTGTAACTTTGTTAGGATTGGCATAGAGATGTTGAACCAGAACAAGATGGCAATGGGATCTTTCATACATCTCTACCTGTTATAATATTCAACATGTTGGACCAGAATGTGAGTTTGCTTACACATATTTTCCTTATGCGTCTAACATGAAATAACTTTTTCACATATATTTCATTCGTTATACTTAATGAAAGTTTATTTATGAGTAATTAAAATTTTAAGATTTTTGCAGATAATTTTATATTTAAGTTTTACTCCAACTTATTTTAATCAAATAATATTAAAATCAATAAATTGTTGTTTGTGTGTGTTTTTGGAAGTTTTGAAACTGACTTTCCCAAATAACCCACTCATAATAGATAAGAAATCAAAATCTGTTTTTCAAATGTGTGTGTTTTATTAATGTTATAAATATATCTGGGAACATTTTTTGTAAGTCATTGGTTCTGGTTGTAAGCCATCCATACAGAAGTACATGGAACTGAGATATCAATTTGTTTCAGAAAGTTAAAATCATGGAAACCTCATATCTCAGATTAATTTTTTTTTTAATGTTTCCTTGCATAATCTTGCATACTGAAAAATCATTCCAAAAAAAAAGGGTTTCCTGGCATGATTTTAGAAAATTTCTAACCTTTCCTCCAGTCAGAGGTAGTTAGTTTTCATTTTTTAAATCTCTCTGAGTCTATTCAATATTCTTATTCGATTTGTAATTAAATTGTCAGTACTGCTTCATGTGGCTGTTTT
The DNA here is from genome assembly GCF_987345545.1 of Pholcus phalangioides. Classification (NCBI taxonomy): domain Eukaryota; kingdom Metazoa; phylum Arthropoda; class Arachnida; order Araneae; family Pholcidae; genus Pholcus; species Pholcus phalangioides. Next base: position 8,310,422 of record NW_028301601.1, read on the forward strand.
GCTAGTCTTCTGAATACAATTTGATCTTCACAGTGTGTCTGGAAATATTATTCTTGAGAAGAATGAAGTGACGACTTCTCTGTTATGACAGGAATTTACAGTGTCGGCTAAAACCTATAACAGTTGTTTGAAACATACTTTTTAAAAATGATCTGCATAGTTTCAGGAATAGTGTTCAATTTTCTAGGTAATCATTGTCAAGCTCTGTTGTAACGACATCAGAGATTTTGTGAAATTTTGTCATTATAACCAGGTGTGGTTACAATTCAGGTTGATGTTTTCGAGATCTTTCAAGTATGAAAAATATAATCAGATGCAATGAAATGCTATACATACAGTTGAAATTTCATTGCAATTAGGGATGATCATAATTTACCAAGAAAAATGTGTGAAATCGAGAAGATAAAAACAGGAAATCTCCAATTTTCTTGCCCATTGCCAGTGAAATTTGCTCATTATTGTTTATGAACAGCCTTGGCCATAGGCATAAGCATGATTTTCTCAAAAGGGGGAGGGAGTTAAATTTTGTTTTCTTCTAAAGGAAGAGGGGGGGGGGTTTGTTTTTCTTGTAAAATAACACTCATTCATTGAATGAATGAATGTAAAATAACGCTATAATTCTCCTTTTGCATACACCTATGGCCCTGGCACTGATAAAGTGCTACATCGGGTCGACAGTGAATGAAAATGTATTCACGAGGGGAAAAAAAATTAACATTGCACATTATTTTCTGGAATATTTGTATCTATGCATAGTCAAATGACAATACAATTTCTAAATTATGCGAATTATTTTTATCCCCGATTTTAGTAGAGATTATAAATTGAAAAAACAAAAAATTGGGCAGTTTTATTTTAAAAAGTCTGAAAGAGAAAAATTAAAAAGAAAATATGAGAAGAAATCCGTTGCAGGTCATATTCATGAGCAAGTCAAAGGACGAACATATAGATGGGAATAAATATTTTTTTAATCATTAAGTATCAATAGAATAACTGGCAAATATTCCCTGAATGTAATCAGCTCTAATTTTTGGAATTTCTTATAAAAATGAAAAACGAAGGCGACAAAAAATGTGTCATTGTATCTGAGGTTGTTGCTCTTTCAGAAACAAAGCAAGGCTCATTAACATCATTGTCTATGCCACTGTTTCTGAAAGTGTGCTTCGCGGCTCCTAGGGGCGTCATCAACTTTTGTCAGGGACATCCTGGCGAGCTGGAGATTTGTGTGCCTATTTATGCTTTGAAGTGGATTTTTTCTAAGTGACAATATCTACTATAAACTACTCTAGAGAGTCACAGATGAACTTTGAACTAGGCAAGGGAGCCGTGGGTGACAAAAGTTTGAGAATCACTGGTCTATGCGAATTGGCCACGGCTGCTAATTATGGCAGTCTCAGGCTATTTAGTGTATATCTGAAAGTAATTAGATGAGCAGAAATGTATGATATAATTTGGTTTTTCATACGGTTCATACCTGTTAATTGAGTACAGTGAAACCTTGATGTAAAAATATTCTGCAGACCATGAAGGAGCCAATCTCCCCCATTAAAAAGTCTTGCTGCAGGTAGCAACAGGCCTACAACGGTGAAATATTGAAATATTAAACTTCACCCATAGTTCAAAAAATATGTGGTAGATGACAGAACTATAACAAGCATTACACAGAAACAAGCTTCACGTTAGGTTCACAACACGGACACACACATTCCAATATTTACCAATTCGTTATAAGTTCCGCAGAGGAATATAGACGAGGTACATGTGTGGTTTAGTAGACCATGAAGATATATCTTTCTAGAGGGATTATTATTATATATTGAGAGGCAGCAGTTTAACATTAGAGTGTAGACATTTCTAAACAACACGTGAAAAAGTATCATTGTAGAGAGATTTATTATTATATGGAGTACTGTTGTATAGCGCGGTTTCAATGTATTTGCTCATTAGTTGATGCATTTTTGTCTTTCATATATAACTCTAGACACTCATAGATTGAGAATCAATGGGTTTTTTCTATCATCACTTTATTCACTCACTAGAATTTATCTCATTTGGATACTTTCAAACCCTCTTTTTTTTCATATATGGCAGTCGCACACACTCTAATATTATTTAATCTACTCTAGTATTATTTAATAGCATGAAAACATACACTACGAGATATATGCTAGTTTTCATGAAAAAAAAAGAAAAATTATAGTAAATGAATTGATTACATTTGGTAATTTTTTTTTTTTTTTGAATTTCTGTAGTTTCAAGTTGCCAGTACAGTCAGCCAAGACCTTGTGAATCAAATGATTGTTTTGAGTACTGAACAAGTTTATGCATTCACATCTTCTTATGATGGTATGTTTATGTTTAAGCATTATGATACATTTTTTTTCTTACATTCTACCATATTTCTTGGTCTATCAGTCACAGCATTTATACTTTTTTAAAAGTATAATTTTGGAGGCTTGCTGCTCTTGCATTAACTTTGGAATGGAAAAACGCCATTGTTAAGAACTTGACTATGTAAAAATACAAATACAATGCCACGACAGGCAAAATGCCCAACGAGGTGGCTGAGAAAAAGATGCCCATAACAATGCCCACTACTATGGTAGTCATATGCCATTCGATTATCAAATAATTAATAGCGACTATTATGTGTTCAAATAATTGATTTTAACTGTTCAGAATTTTCTACAGACATTTAGCAAAGATTTTCTTATAAAATACATGAAAATGTTTATTAATGTTTATAGAGATTTACCAGAACCAATAATTTGAAGTTGATTCAGAACCCATACGTAGGGTTACTAGATTCAAAAACTGAGTAAATTAGGACACCTCAGTGCTCCGTTCAGAATTGCATTAAATTGTAGGTCCCAGTCTAATTAGCCCTTGTGTGCAGAAAATGACTGTGGTGTGACAAAAATGATCAAATGAGTGCACACTCTTAGTTATATCAATTTTGCCAATTTTTACAATATTCTACTATAGTGACAAAAAAATAATTCTTATGTATATAAGAACTTTACACTGCTTCAATTATTTTTCTGAATAGGAGAGGTAACACTACCCTCCCGAAAGGGTGTTTTAACGGCATGATACTGCCCCCCCCCCCCACACCTGGCCAAAAATGCCTGCTACCCAATTTACATTCTCACTGTGAAAAATTTGACCAGATCTCTTTTTTTTATGTGGCCCTCTTTGCACTAGAGGCTCCCAGGCCGTGCTTGGGTAAGCATAGGCCCACCCATATGGAGGCAATGCCCAAGATTACGCTGCCATCCCTCCCTACTTCAGTATGTGACTTTAGTTGTTGGTGAGTAAAAATGGATGCTGCAGTTTTCTTCTTCCAGAGCAATTTTTCGTAATGTCTTTTTCATATCGTCTTGGTGCAAGCTAGATCTTGGTTAGAATAGCATCTGCCCTGTGTGAAGCAATTTGGGTTCTTAAATTCTGGGAATTTCGATGGTGAGTGGGTCGAAGTATGGGAACATGTGTTGGAAAAATCACATACACACAAACACTCATATGAATGAAGAGGTATATGTTTCAGAAAGAAAAAAAAATAATAATCCTGGAAACCTGAAAAAGAGGACAAACATTTTTAAACGTAGGAGGGTGCTTGAAAATCAAGCATCCTCCTGATTGGAACTCAGAACTGTTGATAGTTTGTTGAAATCGGAAGCTCTCTAGAATGGAAATTTCAATTTCGAGAAATTTTCAGAGGAGAATTTAATGTACAGCACTTGAAGTTTTTTACCATTGCCATTTCCTATAATAGAGGGGAAGCTTATGTATAACTGTGATTGTTCATTTAAATTTTATTAGTTCTTGTGAATGGGAAGTATGTGTAAATGTGGGGTGTTTCAATGAAAACTTTTTTCTGACTATTTTTTAAGTGCAGCTTATAGATTTTTGGGTTATGAGGTTGCGTGATTTGGATAAAATGATGGATTCAGGATAATTGATTAATTTCTTAAAATAATTATTTATTTACAACACGAAACATAAGACGAAATAAAAAATCTACGGAGCGACATGTTAAGCTCTTGATGGTTTGATCGCTTCTCTTGCGATTTCCCGCGCGACAATCCAATGGCGTCGGCTTTACAAGTGCCGCCATCTGTGAGATAAAATACAAATCGAATCTCACCACATGAGTTTCCACCCAGTGAAGGAACATGGTGAGAGAACGATAAATGAGATACAAAATGAAAATGTGATACAAAATGTACAATTAAATGCAGAAAATTCAATAAGCTGTACAAAATATATATTGGATGCATAATATAAATGAGATGCATGAAATACAAGATGCAAAAAAATATTATGATGCACAATTCGAAACAAAATTAATTTCGGTTATCAGCCTAGGACTGAATTTGACTTTTCTGCCAGACCTAGTGACATATGGTTGTACTGGCACACTGTCATTTTTCTTTTCTTCGAGCTTGTTTTTGTCAAGTTCCACACAGACATCGTTAAAGATAAATGCGGGTTTCACTCTGTCAAGTGAAACACAGGTCTTTCTCCCATTTACATTTAAAGTGATATTTTTTTCATTACGAGAAATCACTTCATGGGGTCCAGTATATGGTTGTGTCAAAGGTGGTGTGATCTTGTCAATTCGAAGAAACACATGTGAGCAAGTTTGCAGTTGAGGATGCACATAAATTTTGGATTGACCATGAGCTGATGTTTTGCATGGTTTGATGCTATTCATACGCTCTCTGAGCTGTTGTACATATGTGTATGTTGATGAGAGCTGACAGGGTGTATCCGTGCAGAGATCTGCAGGTAATCTCAAAGATGTACCAAAAACTAACTCGGCACTAGAGGCTTTGATATCCGGCTTGACGGCTGCCCTGAGACCAAGTAAGATGGCTGGCAATGTGACGGTCCACTTTGGATTCTCATGTGCCTTCAATGAGCTTTTTAAGACACAGTGGAACCGTTCGACCATGCCATTGGCCTGTGGATGGTAAGCAGTGGTACGAATCCTGCTAGTGCCAAGCAGGTTGATCAGTTCTCTGAAGAGTGATGATTCGAACTGCCGTCCTTGATCGGTTGTTATGGTTGATGGACATCCATAACGGCAAATCCAACCATCGAACAAGGCACGACAAACTGTGTCTGCTGTGATGTCTGCTACAGGTATGACTTCCGGCCATCTGGTGTAGCGATCAATTACTGTTAAGCAGTATGTCTTTCCTTCTGAAGGAGGCAGAGGTCCAACCAGATCGATATGAATATGAGAAAATCTTGCATCGGGTGTTGCAAAGGTGTTTTGGTATGCTTATGAACCTTTGAGCGTTGGCACTCATTGCAACACTTTACCCAATCTTTGATGTTCCTTCTCATGTTAGGCCAAACGTATCTTGCAGATATTAGCTGAGTAGATGATGTTACACCTGCATGAGCAAGATTGTGGAAATGATGAAAAATAGTCTTGCGGAAGCTCGCTGGAACAAATGGTCTTGGTGAGCCTGTAGACACATCACACACCAGTTCTGTTGCGGTAAATGGACTTGGCATTGACTTGAAAGTCAGTGAATTAGAGTTGTCTTGCTGTAACTGTTTTAATTCAGGATCCTCTCGTTGAGCAGTTGCAAAAAGGTCAAAATCCAGGAATGGTGATTTGGAAATCGAGTTGATTTCTATTCTTGAAAGAGCGTCAGCTACCACATTATCTGCACCTTTAGTATGACGAACATCAGTGCTGAATTGCGAGATGAAGTCGAGGTGTCGCCATTGACGTGGGCTGCATTTATCAGGATTTTGCTTGAAGGCGAAGACGAGAGGTTTCTGATCGGTGAAAATTATGAACTCACGGCCGTCTAGCATGTGCCGGAATCTTTTGACAGCAGTGTACATTGCTAACAGTTCTCGGTCGTAAGTGGAGAACTTCTGTTGACTCTTTGTCAGTTTCATGGACAGGAATGCAATGGGTTCCCATCCTTTTCCATTTGATTGCATTAGCGAACCACCGACTGCTAAATCACTGGCGTCAACCCAAAGACTTAGCTTGGCACCAGGAATTGGATGGTGAAGTAATGTTGCACCCGCTAAAGCTTGCTTCGCATCGATGAATGCTTGCTCGGCTGGATCAGTCCACTGAAGGATATCAGCTGGCTTGGTTTGAGTAGCTCTTTTGGATTTCTTTTTGTTTTTTATTCCCTCCAAAAACTTGTGTAGAGGTGTTAAGATGTGTGCAGCTCTGGGCACAAAACGACGATAAAAGTTGAAGAGACCAAGAAAACGTCGTAATTGAGTGATGGTGTTTGGCTTAGGAAAGTTCAGGATGCAATCAACACGATCTGTTAAAGGCTCGATGCCAGATCCAGAAACTTGGTAACCCAAAAATTCAATTGATGAAACACCAAATACACATTTAGAGGGCTTGATGCTGAGGCCATATATTTGCAGACGTTCGAATAACAACCTTAGATGTTCGATGTGCTCTTCTGGTGATTTCGAGGCTACCAGTATGTCATCAACAAAGGCATATACAAATGGAAGTCCACGAATGACCTCGTCAATAAACCTTTGGAATGTGGCTGCAGCGTTGCAAAGGCCAAATTGCATTCGAGTGCTCTCGAACAACCCAAACGGTGTGATAATAGCACTTTTATGGACATCTTCCGGATGTATAGGAATCTGATGATAGGCCCTAATGAGATCTATATGGGAAAAGATTTTACTACCATGCAATTCAGATGTAAAGTCCAGAACATTTGGAACACTGTACCGGTCTTTCACAGTCTGTGCATTTAAAGCTCGGTAATCACCAACTGGACGCCATTCATCACTGTCCTTTTTCGGGACCAAGTGCAGAGGTGATGCATAGCAGCTGTTAGATGGTCGTAAATGGCCGAGGTCAAGCATCTGCTGAAATTCTTGCTTCACGATTTTCAATCGATCAGGAGCTAGACGTCTTGGTTTGGCATGCACAGGTGGACCAACAGTCTCAATATGATGCACGACAGAGTGTTTCACAGGTTGTCCTGGTTGTGGTGGTTTGATGATGTCAGGAGACTTGCTGAGAAGGCTGTGGTAAATGGTGTCACCTTCGATGAGTTTGATTGAGTGAACTTCTGCAATGTGAAGATCACAGTCTGTATTGAGTTTTGTTGTCCTATCCAGCAAACATCGTCGTCGGAGATCCGGAACAAGATCAAAGTTGAACAGAAAGTCTGCCCCAATGATGGGTGTGGAAACATTAGCCAGTAGGAAAGTCCAAGTGAAATTACGACGGAGATTGAAATCTAATGTCACCCTCTTTTGACCATAAACACTAATGGATGAAGCATTAGCAGCAGAGAGCTTCATAGTGGCGTCGCAGCGTCGTTGTGATGGTGATGCTGGAAGGATAAAAACATCGGATCCAGTGTCAATCAGGAATCGAATTTTGGAATTTCTGTCCATGGTAAAAAGGCGACGAGATGCCTGTGGCAAGGAGCATGTCGCGATTACTCCTCGCCCGCCCCGTTTTTTTGAAACTTGCACGGCGACACGCACTTTTTGGCGTTGTTGCCGAATTTCTTGTGATACCAGCAGTTTTCCGATCGTGGATGCGGACTGCGCGCACGTGAGGTACGTTGGCGAGAGTTGCTGCGCGAACGCAGGATGTTTTTCAACTCGCGGCGTAACTGAGCCACTTCGTCCCGAAGTTGCGCGACGGAATCCGGCTGTTGCGGTTTCTCAACTGCGTCAACATGCTGAGGGTTCACTTCATGAATTTTGTCGGCGAGTTGAGCAGCTTTCTCGAGAACGAGTGGAGTGACAGCAGCGAGAATGGACTGAGTTGATGCCGGTAGGTGTTGGAGAAAAAGCTCCATCAGCAATTCGTCGGAGACAGAATGCGATTCCGCTCGTCGTCGCAATTCGCGGAGAATGTCGGATGGTTTCCGATCTCCCAATGACCCGCATGTTAAGAGCTTTCGAAGTTGAGTGGACGACGACTCGCTCGACCGTTTAATCAGTTCCGATTTCAGCCTTTCATACGGATCCGTGGCCGGCGGATTAATGAGAATGTCTCTGACAAGAGCCGCACTTTCCGGAGGCAGATTCGCGACAACATAGTTGTACTTTGTGACAGATTCGGTTATCGGTTTCGGAACAGCGAGAGCGAAAGTGCTTTCACACATGATAAACCACAGCGCTGGATCATGGTGGTTAAAAAGTGGTACCTGAACGGCACTTACTTCCATGATGAAAATCCAGGAAAAGTGATGTCAAGTTCCGGAAAGCGAAAGTTCACTCACGGGAAACGCCAGTAGATTGCCTCGTGCTGCAGTGAAGAAACTGGAACTTGTTTGAAGTCCGCGGTCACCATACTTTGGGTTATGAGGTTGCGTGATTTGGATAAAATGATGGATTCAGGATAATTGATTAATTTCTTAAAATAATTATTTATTTACAACACGAAACATAAGACGAAATAAAAAATCTACGGAGCGACATGTTAAGCTCTTGATGGTTTGATCGCTTCTCTTGCGATTTCCCGCGCGACAATCCAATGGCGTCGGCTTTACAAGTGCCGCCATCTGTGAGATAAAATACAAATCGAATCTCACCACAGATTTCAGCAGCTTATTTGTGTGTACATTCAGTTTTATCATAGAGTTATCTTCTTACTTTCAAACCGAAAACAACTTCGGTCTATTGCTGTCTAGGGGCAATTTACTACCTAGTGAGTTGTGCCAGAATTGTAAGTGTGGGTACCTAACAGTCTGAGTGTGTATCTAGCGTTGTGTCAGATTTTTCAGCGTTGTCATCTATATTTCAGAAGTGAAGTGTAATGACTGAATATTTGTACTGTTTGCAGGCCTGTTGCTCTCTGTGGCAAGACTTTTTAACGGGGAGATCAGCTCGCATTTGCACCTCAAAGTTGGGAACCACAGTGCTATGGCGTCAATAGCCATCGCTATCAGATGAAGCGGGAGAGTTCCAATTTCCAGCCCAATATAATATAATAATGAGAGAAAGGGAGACTTAAGCCATTTAAATGTACAAAACATGCTCTTTCGCCTCCATCAACACTCCTTAATTTTATGGCCACTTACTTAAAGGGCCCCTTCAAAGTTTGCGTAATAGCCGCTCCGTATTCTTCTTTTCTCTCTCTCTCTCCCCTATATACTGAAGACCATTGTATTGCCACCTGCAGGCAATTGACTTTCTTGCTTCCTCTCTACTTTTCTTTTCCTTCTTTTTTTGTACAAACACCCCCCCCCCCCCCACAGAAACGTCGTCCTCCCATATGCTTCGAAAGATCGTAGGGGGTGAACCTTGCCCAATGATGTCAATAGTAATACTAATTTGTACCTACGTAATCCTCATCACCCAATGGAAAGATCTTTCTTTGAAGCCGGACTACTAATTAGAAATAGGGGGTTGGTACCCCTCAAAACTTTACTTTTTGGAATCTTTGAAAAATTAAATTAGATTGATTAGTGCAAGCTGAAATCATGTTGAGAAAAGATGAAGTTAGATTTTTTGTTTTTACACATTACAATCGATTAGCATCAGGAGCGGTGATCATCCGTGATGAAAGGGATGGAGAAAAGGTAGGGAAGAAATTCTTACCACATTTTTAGTAAATTATAGACGTTTAGTTAAAACCTAAATTAGGAGGAATTAACAGGGGGCAGATGGCCAAATTAGGCATAAAGAGTGATTAAAAGAGAGTTATTCCAACATCAAGTTGAAATTATTATAATTGAACATATAGTATTCTGTCTATGTATTATGCAGAATTTGATATCGTAGAAATGGTTTTTTTAATTGACTTTTTATTTGTGTAAATATAACTCGTTCTTTTCATATGATCATTTGATTAAATATTAAATGCTATTGAAATTTAACTGATTCTTTCTTTTCATGAGTCATCGTTTTATTCTAAATGTATATTGGACCACTAGGAGCCTGGGTTAATCTAGATAATTACATATATATATATTCTTCCAGTGGTTCGATATAACAACAGAAAATCAACTTCAGACGACCACCATTGTTGTAGAGTCAGCACACTAATGTGATACACTATAGTATAATGGATTGCATAAAAACCATTTTTATCCAGTTTCGTTTACCATTTCTTGCAGATGCAATACTGGACTTCAAAAAAGAATATTTTGATGATCGAAACTCATTGAGATTTTTCACTTATTATATGGTAAGTTTATTGTTTTATGTTCATCTCTTGCTGTTGCGTTAAATCGATATAATAGTATATTAAAATTTGATAATACCCACACATTCATTGAACATATTTTAACCCTTGAATCGCTCTCATCGCTAATGAGCTTGATAGGCTGCTCCAATTGCATATGGATGGATGAACTTCAGGTATTCAAAAGAAAGAGAATTTTTTCTTTGGATAGCAGAAAAGCACCATTTGTACAGTTTAATTTAAGGGCTAAAATAAACATTTTGATATTCCTAATAAAACTCGCATCATGTGCATTTTGCTCTGTTGTGAGAACATTATTTAATCTTTTAATTTGTCGTTTTCCCCCATTTTAATTGAAGCGTGAGCCTTTGCGTTTTTTTTTTAAATGCCATTATGTATTAATACTCTATTTCATTTCTTAAAGATAGCTGTGTGCAATAACTGCCTACAATTCATAGAACTGACTACTGAGCTGAGCTCTCGATATTCCAGAGGTGCTGCACTGAGAGTTGAGAAAGTATTTGATCAAACATTGGATGCCTTTGAAAAATTGAGAGTCATGGTGTATGTATTGCCATTTCAAGTTCTCTCTTTCTGTCAAAGTTGGGCTAAAATCTGTTATCTGTCTGTAAAATGATTTGAGTAGAACATAAATTGTCTAGTTTGTGTTTTTTTTTCATCGTTTCTATTTGTTCTTTCTTTCTGTGAGTAATAGTTATCGATATTATTTGACTGTAATCGTTATCCGGTACATACATTAGAATGCTTATTCACCTTCATTTTTTTTTTGTTTCTCAGGCTGAAGATATTGAAAGAAGAATTATTTATTGATCTGAATAGTCATATCAGTGACTTGCTTACCAGAAAATGGTGAATACTAATTTTTCGTCATTCTTTTTTGTTGTGTTGTTCAGGGACACAAGGGTAGGACTGAAAAAGTCGTAGAAAATTCTAGACCCAAAAATTTTTTTACCCGAAGAGAAAGGTCCAAAATAACGCTTCTTTTGGCTTTTTAAATTCATAGTGACCCTCTTTCATGTTGGCAGATATGCTGTTAGAAATCCCAAACATTTTATGCTGCTCTCAGCCTGTAATTTAGTAACTACACAAAGAAAGCCAATACCAATTTTTTAGTCGCCATGGCAATCTCGTGCCAGGGATTTGTCCATCCCAGGTTAGAATTTTTGATAGTGGCAGCTTTTTTTTTATCCTGATGAGAACTAAAACCAACATACTTCTTATACAAACTATTTGTTAGATGTTTAGAGTTCAAAATTAGCTTGCTCTATCTCTTCTTCACATGCAGCTGCTCATTGAAATGAATACACTATTTTCCCACATTAGTCGGAATGCCAGCAATAACCATATTTTCAGGCATACCGAGAAATTTAAGTCACAGATTTCATAAAATTCTAGACTCTATTAATTAATCAAATTGCTCAATTTGAACCCAGTTTTTCTTTGCATTTTGGATTTGTTTTGCTTCATGAATTGCTTTTTGGTAGTTGTAGCTTTATTTTTGCTTTTGCTACCACAAAACTTGATTTATTATAAATGATACTAAGTATATTCATTCATGTAGATTGAATTAAATGGAAATGTGAGTGGATAGTAAAGCATTTTTGTATTCCTTGATCATGTGTGTAGGATCAAAATGAGCAGAGTGAAAAATCGCAGAATTGCATTGTAAAATATAATTTTATTCAGAAGCAACAGCATATTTCTTCAATCTTTAACATACAGAAAAACGTGTACAATACAGTATCAGTATTCCCTATTACGTTGATGTTACTTAAGTTGGAGTAATAAGTAAATGTTCAGTTTTTATTATCATTATAGAATTCTCATCTACAGCATATTTGCTTCAATAAAAAGCTTTTCTTTTGCACTTATTTGCTTATCATATGCCATAACTACTTCTGGCAAAACGCTTCTAAACAATCAATTTTTGTCATACAATGCATGGTTGTGCAAATTTTATTGACAGGTTAAACAGTGCTGCCATTCAATGCATAAAGTGCTGGATTTGCAACTTACTGTCATTTGTATCTTGCAGAAGGGATAGAAAAGCAGTTATGCATTTCATGAATGGTGCTGCTCACGGGAACACTCTGGAAGACCAAAGACTATACTGGGAGTGTTTTCCGACAAGACATGCTAGATTAAAAAAATAATTAAGCGATTGCTCCAGTGTCTCTGTGAAACAAACTTCTTGTAGCATCGTCATACCCATGCACACAAGGCATCCTGCATGCCACTGACAAATGAACTTGTTTCACACAGACACTGGTGTAATTTCTCAAAGGTTTTTCAATCTGGCAAAGTGGTGCATATGAAGACAGATTCACATTAGAACAGGGAATCCTATAAACATCCGCTGATGAGAAAGGGTTTTTAGGGTCTTTAGCCAATAGAAGAAGGGCACCTATTGTTCAAGCTGATTTTTAGATCTAGGATTATAATGTATAATATTAATCATGCATATCAGAAACATTGAGGCAAAATAGTGAGAAATCAAAATATAAGTTTCTGTTTTATGATATAATTCAGAATTTTTTTTTTTATTACACAGTAAATTTATCTCACTGTATTATGCATATATTATCTCACTGAATCTCCATATTTTTTTTGTATCTTTATATTTTTGCATTTTATCCTTAATTTCTACGAGTTTTTCATTTCATAGGCTTTTGAGTGATAGTGCCATCATAGACACCATTTCTTGCACGATTGATGATTATTGCCAGGATTACAAGCATCTGCGGCAGAAGAATTTTGAGATGCTCTTGAATGATATCCAAAGAGAAATAGCAAAATCTTATTTGCTTGCTCTTCTACAAAGGTTAGTTCAAACAGTTAAAATTATCATTATTAATTTTGTTCTTGGTTTAAATGAAAAAAATAAGTCTATAAATGATGTCGGGTGGGGGTGCATCTCTTTTCCGTGAGGTTGCGGAACATTTCCTAGACACTTGATATTGGAGGGGTTTCCAATTAATGCACGAAACGATGGAACTCAATGAAGAAGACTTTATTTTGAAGCACACTCAAAACCAGGATAGAGTCCACACTCTCTTCTCTTTTAAGATAGATTTTCCTCTCACTTTCTTTTAACAACGTATAAACAAACAAAACACATTATGTGATATAAGGCCACAGAGAGTTAGTAAAAACGTCCATACTGGAAAAATAGATTCGTTACAAGTCTACTTATCTTTGATTTCTTAGTCATACTGATGTGCATCAATCATGATTGCCATTCAAAAGAATTGTCATTTTTAAATGAAATGAAATCAGTCTGTTCTTTAATATGAATGTTTTACTCCCACTTATTATTTAACCATGGGATGGGCTTATGTTGAAATATCATATGCTGGTGAAAATATCTATATTTTCAACAAATATTTTCACCATAGGTGTAGCCTATATTATAGGTTGACTATATAATTCTCTAGAAATGTGAAAATTGTTTTTGAAATCAGATCCGGCTTAAGGATGGTGTAAGGGGTGCTGTGCATTCGGACAGCAGATTATAAGGAGCAGCATCTTGGGCTTTCATTGGACACCAAAAATTTAAAAAAAAATTCCAACTGTAAAAATTCATGTGATGTCACACTTTTGAGTCATGTTGACAACACAGTTGATCAAATTTGAAAGTCAAGGACTTGGACGGCAATACTAGAAATAAAGATGCATTCTATCACAAGGGGCAAGCAAGTGTAGTGGGCATTTTGGTGCTCTCAAACAGTAGTTTTTCCAGAAAAACCAAATAAATGCAAAGGAAATAATTAGTCTACTCACTTGCCCGGTTCCTGAATCCTTTTTTTTTTATTGAAACCGAGCACAACTCAGGTCTATCGCCATGAGCAATTTACTACCTAGTAAGTTGTGCCGGAAGTGTAAGTGTGTGTACCTAATAGTCTGAGTGCGTATCTAGTGTTGTGTATGATTTTTCAGTGCTGCCATCTATATCTCAGAAGTGAAGTGAGTGATGTGTAGTGATTGAATATTTGTACTGTTTGTAGGACTGTTGCTCTGTGTGGCGAGACTTTTTAACGGGGAGATCGGCTCGCATTTGCGCCTCAAAGTTGGGAACCACAGAAAACTAACTTTAGCCAACCACCACTGTGGCGACGGTGAGGCTCGAACCCAGGTCCCCGCGATGCGAGTCCGTCACTATGGCCACTCGACCACCACAGCGGCTCCTGAATCCTTGTGTGGAAAGGCCTTTGAAATAAACTTCTTAATAAAAATTGTCTCATTATACATGATCTTTACAGGATATGTGTAAGTAATGATGGCCTCTGAATAAGTGCTGTTTTGTGGATTATCTGGTATAATCAAGAATGGTAAAATAGTGAGGAATAAAAGACAACTCTGCTTTGAAAATTCAGCATTTTCTTTAAAAGCAAGACTGTTCATGCACATTTTCTCAGTGAAGAATGGTGTGCTGATTTCTTCTAAAAACACAATAGGTTCATCCCAGTGTCTTGTAGGATATAGCTCTGTCAGCCTCCTGCCAGGGTCATTTTTAGGGAGGGACACATCGCAGCCAGTGGGTGAGCTCAAACCACCCATTATAAATGTATGAATTTCTGAGTCGATCAGAAATTTTATTTGAAAAATTGTGACAAGTTACTTTTCAAACATGGATCATTTTAACTGCTGCTTCCCCCCTTCAATTTAGGAAAATGACATGCAAAGCATATGATGAGAGAAAACGCATGACAGAAAAGATGTGCGACGAAGGAAAAAAGCTGCAGAACTTGTTCCAGCGACTTTCGGTTTTTCATGTCAAAGTATACCATTCAAGTGTTTCTTGAGATTAGAATAAATTATAGAAATTCATTATAATATTTTGATAGATACATATTCTGAATACTCTGGTTTCACAGTTGCAATAGTATTATAAAAATAGATGCTTCATCTCTTTCAGACCCTATATATATATATCTGTGTGTGTAAGTTGCTGTTTCTTACTTAAGATATTATTTTTTTAACTTCAGGGAGTTCAGCCCCGACTTCTAAAAGATTATGTGTTTGTGTTATCATTGAAAAGTCAAGGCTGAACTACCTGAGGTCAAAAAGAATATTTACAGCAAGAAGGAATTAACCCCTCCTGTTTGTCAGTACTGAGTCTGAAAGGGTTATGGGGATGCTTTTTTTTTTCTCTTGCTTTTTGATTCTTCCATAAACAGATGCACCATACAGGATGTAAAATTACCATTTATGTGATAAATAGGTTCTGTATGTCATGGGAAGAAGCATATGAAATCACTTTCTTTTACCGTTTTTGATCAGCGCAAAAGATTGGCTGCAAATTTGCAGGAGCCAGTCTTTGTTTTGTTCTTAATTTACAGTTGAAATACAATTTTTTTTCTTCCTCTGCCTCTTATAGATTTATGATACTGTTTTTCACATTTGATTTGTCACTGTCATAAATGCCAAAAAAATATATAAATTCTATAGAAATTTGTTTAAAACCTAACAATGTGTGTTACCTAACAGTGTTATTTTTATTTCAGCACATCAAAGAAAGAGACATTTTGGATATTTATGGGCTGCAACAAACTTGGGAAGGAAAAGTTAGTTCTCTGCCAAGAATCAAATCCTGGATTGCAAGAGAATCAGGGTATGAATCTCGGCAGAGACAACAAACCTTTCTTTCCAATGTCCATCTCAGCATTAATATCAAGAAAGTCTATTTTTTAATGTGCTTAAATTCTACTTGCTGGGAAAGTCTCTTTCTTGTGTGGTTTTTATTTCGGTGAAGTTTAATAAAAGCAAATGCATGTATATGTATATATATAGTGAAACTTTCTCTTAATTACCACCCCTCAGATGTGGTCATCCCTTCTTTTATGGCCAAATACACTGCTGGCCACCCAAATTGCAACACCAAGAAAGACAAGAGATATCGCAACAATATTTATTTTGTAGATAACATGTTGACCAAGCATCAAATGATTAAATTTATAGACTTCTGTGAAGTGTGGTTCCTGCCAAAATCAGTAGCCAGAGTAGCCGCCATTGTTGGAGATCACCGCTGCCACGCGCCTCGGCATTGATTCATAAGACTTTGGATGTGTTCTTGGGGTACAGCAGACCAAGCAGCTTCCACGCGTTGCCAAAGTTGATCTGGTGTGGCAGCTGGGGATGTAATCTGGGTCAATCATTGAGCAACCATGGACCACATGTTTTCTATCGGCGAAAGATCCGGAGAACGAGCTGGCCAGGGAAGCAATTCATTCTGGCGATTGACGAAGACCCTTTGGACAATGCGTGCCACGTGTGGTCGCGTATTATCCTGTTGAAATATGGCTGTGGGCAAGCCCTGAAGGTAAGGAAGGACAACTGGCTCCAACACCTCGGAGATGTAGCGCTGGCTTTTTAAAGTACCGGCAATGTGTACTAGAGGAGTGCGAGAGTGATATCCAATACCGCCCCATACCATTATACCCGGTGCAGGACCAGTGTGGCGGTGCATAACGCAGCTGTTCAGCATCCTCTCTCCACGGTGTCTCCAGACTCGAATCCGACCATCGTGGTGTTGCAGAAAGAAGCGTGACTCGTCAAAGACAATTTCATTCCATTGTGCCGTCCACATCCTTCTTTCATCGCACCATTGGCAGCGGAGACGTCTGTGGTTCTGCGTCAAGGGTAGACAAAGCAATGGACGTCTTGCGGACAGACCACTCTGCTGTAAACGCTGTTGAATGGTACGTGCAGACACTGGATGATGCGGTACAGACTGAATGTGCTGTGCTATGGTTCGTGATGTGGCTGAGCGATCCGTCACTGCCATACGCACAATACGCCTGTCATCACGTGAAGTGGTGCACTGAGGTAGATGCGATCGAACACGTCGGTCCGTCGTACCCTCCTGCATCCAAAGATCACATATCCGCATTACAGTTGTTTGGTTTCGTCCAACACGACTACCGATTTCCCTGAAAGATAATCCACAATCTTGGTAGGCCACTATCCTTCCTCTGTCGAACTCGGATACTTGATCAAAAGATGATCGCTGTTTTCTACGAGGCATAATTGATCGTTGTTTTGAAAAAACCACAAGAAAAACACAATTGCCGTACTTCAAATCGTCGAAATCTCCAAGCCTTAAATAGCGCTTTGAAGTGGCGCCACAGGCGCGCGTGATGTGCGTCTGCGCTGAAATTCTAATCATTTGCATATCTCACCTCCGCTAATGCATGTTGTAAATTTCATATTATTTGCATGCTTCCTTCAGGGTGTTGCATTTACGGTGGCCAGCAGTGTAATAATTTTCCCCTTGTATAATAACAGTATGCATTTCAAACCCCTGATTAACGGTCACCCCTCTTTTTCGGACGAAATATTTTGTCCTGGGCGGTGGGGGCTGCAATGGGCTATAGCCCATGGCAGCAAGTTTGGAGGTACGGCAAATTTGAGAAATGAGTTGTTAAGAAAAATTATTAAAATGTGGGAAAAGGATGGAATTTTTTTCCTACGCATGTTTTTTTTTTTACCATAAATCTGTCTCTGACTATAGAGAGCAAAGGATCAGGTTAGTGAGAGATGGAAAAGAAAGTCACCTAGAGAGCATGTTGTCAGGTCAGTGAGTAATCTAGAGAGTTTGTAAGAATAAGAATGACCAGAAGAGTATGCAAGCATGTTAATGACCAAGAGTGCCTTGGAGAGCAAGAAACGAGATCAGTGAGCAATCAAAAGAGTTACCTAGAGAGTTTGCAAGCACATGGGTGACCAAAAGAGTGTGGAAGTATTTGAATGACCAAGAGCGACTTGGAATGTAAGGAACCAGGTCAATGAACGACCAAAAAAAGTGACAGAGAGTGAGAAAGCAGGTTGGTGAACGAACAAAAGAGTGTAGAAAGTTTGCAATCATTTAAGTGACTAAAGCAGTGTGTAAACATGTGAAGGAAAAAAAAGAGTGACCCGGAGAGCAAGGTCAGTAGGCGATCAGAAGAGTAACCTAGTAAACGTGCAAGCATGTGATTGACCAAAAGAGCAACTTAGAGGTGTGTTTGCAGGGGCTAAGTAGACAATAGCCAATATTATAAATTTGAGGAATGGCTGGTCAAGAAAATTTTACTAGAATGGAAGAAGGGTAACAAAATTTTTTTGTAACCCACAGGCAGCAAAACTATAAATCTGTCTCTGTTTACTGTACATAACTTTTTGAATCACCATTAACGTTTCTTTCTTCTGTAATAAATAATGTGTAAATTATTACATTTTTACTCTTACAGTTGAGATTACAAATAAATAAGCATTCAAAGCATTTACCTGCATTACAGAGAGGTATTTTAATAATAGTCATGCGACGATATGAATTGATGTAATATGATTTTGATATAGGTAGATAAAGGAATATTTCACTTTTTTTTTCCATTAGAAGAACTCACCCTTTGAAGCCTTGCCCTGTGTAGCAGAAGTGATAAAACTAAAGGACATTAGTATGCTGTCTCTGGAAGTGTCTGTAAGTATTAATTAGTTTCTGTCCATTTTTTCATTCACTCGATTCATCATGTTGATTTGAATTATTTTGTCATTTGATATATTTTTCTCTCAAGTATTGGTGAAACAATATATATCAGGACATCCCAAATGAGTCGTCCAGTTGCAAATCTCGTTAAGTGCCAGTCAGATTTTTTTTTACAGAAAGTGAAAAAAAAGAAACTTTTGTAGAGAGAGAGAGAGAGAGAGAGAGAGAGTATTATTCGAACTGACTGTTTGAAATTTAACATTTTAATACCATAACATTAACATTTCAACAAGCGTCAGCTCAAAAAATACAACTCTACAAAAGTTTCTTCTTCACTTTCTGTAAGAAAATCTGATTGGCACTTAACAAGTTTTGCAACTGGATGACTCAAATGTTCTAAGCTTTTTTTTTTTGCCCAGCAAAAAAATGTGTGTTCAAAAGCATGTCACATACTGATCCAAACTAGTTTTACAAAATGTGAGTGAATTGTTTTGTTTTTTTTTTGCATAATTTATGAAATATGAGGCGTTGTAAATGTATGATCCAATTTAAAAAAAACTGTAGAAATGTTTAGAAGCTCTTTTGAATTCTAATTTGCCAATTTTTGGCTGGCTTTTATTTCTGCTTTTTAAGTTTTCTTAATTTCTGCAACATGTCATCCACTCAGATTTTCACCTTCTAGACTAGCGGTTCCCCTCCATCTGTGTTCCATAGATCATTTAAGGCTTCATGTGCATTTCCCATTGGCTTCACTGTTACCAGAGAAATAAAATAAATTAGTAAAAATTTAGTAGATTAAAAAAAAAGAAAAAAAGAGGCCAAAGGAGCTGTGCATATAAATATTGATTTCAAAGAAAGACTTGTTGAGTCAGAAATCACTTGTTTTTGATAAAAATTCATAAATTTAAGGTTTTGCAAGAGGGAGATTAAGGAGGATGATCCCTCACGGAATATTTTTATAGAAAATACAGTAAAACCTCCTCTAATGGCCGCCTCCGAACAACTGTAATCTCTGAACAACGGCCTCATTTTGTTGGAACTGAACGTGTCCCATAGACTTAACATTACAAGAAACTTCCGAACAATGATTTCCGAATAACAGTCACTTTGGATATGGAGTCGAAAAAAAAATATGCATATCGCTATGAGGAAAAATAATTTTAAGCTGATTTTTAAGGGATTTCCCTGCTTCCTGAACTTTATGGAAAGAAAAAGATTATGTATGCTTTCTTTTCTTGGGTACAAATGCTAGATGGGTATATTGAAGGTAGTGGAGAGGAAAAAACCTTGAAGAAATAATATGGGGGCAACAAAAGAGACCTGTTGTCAGCACTCTAATGACTAGAGGGTTATGCAAGTTCACGGCGTTCCCTAGTCGAAGGGATGGTTCCATCCGGAAGAAATAGTGCTTGCAAATAGGAATAGAAATGTCCAGGGTATTAATTTTTGAGAGGGGTGTGTCAATCTTTTCTTTAACGAGAATGTATGTCAGCACCTGTGTCTTCATCTATTGGATTGGACTCTGGAACGCCCTGGGAAGGTCTAGTTCATAGTTTCCCAAACTTTTTGATACATCTCCCCCTTCAATATTTTTTTGTTCTCATCGCTCCCAACTCAAGCCAACGCATAGGATCCTATACTAAACCCATAGCTTCTACCACCCCTTCAATCATTCCATCGCCCCCAGGGGCAATATTGCCTACTTTGGAGAACACTGGTCTAGTTGAAGGTCCAGTGTGAACAAAAGGCTATTTGGGGTTAATGGTACACCGTCTTGGTCTATATCAGTTTTTCCCTCTTGTTGTATTCTACCGGAGTACTGCAAGCTTGAATTTTAAAATGTCATAATGCTGTAGATTGATTAATCAGTCATTATAATATTATCAAAATGTAATCATATATTTTAATATAATCAATTATATAACTATCATAATTAGTTACAGAATGGATTGTCATTTCACATGCTATGTACTGGGATTGCAAATTTTAGCTTTTTTCCAAAAATAAAACTACATCTTCCAATAACAGCCAACTCCCAATAGTGACCGTTGTTGGGAGATTTCACTGTATAAGTTAAATCTAATGTGTGGGTTCCCATCATACAACCTAGAACGACAAAAACATGAAATACTATATCGAGTTGCGCTATAAATGTTTCATTCAATTAGCATGTCACGTTGCCAGTGATTCTATCGTGTAGGATATTTCATCACCAATTCGTGAATATCCTTGTGTGAGAAGGAGCACCATATCAATATACGTGGAGGAACACTTGGATACAGAATCTCCTATCAAACGTCAGACTTCAGTATCTCGCGTGAGGAGACCCTTAGTGTCAATTGTGATTTCAGCTATATTGAACTTATTTGAAACTAGCTATAATACCCGGCTCTGCGCAGGTTTCCTTCAATGAGGCTTTTTGGATCACGTGATATCTCCCTCTTTCTTTGAGGGGCATACAAACTGTGTCTAAGTTAACCAATATGACGACTTGTGAAATAAACAAATCTAGATTTAAACGTAAAAATGAATATTTTTTTTCTCCTTTTTTAAGAGGCGCTAAGTATTTCAATCCCCCCCCCCCTTCCCTGAACTTATCCATCTGTCCATTTCAGCTTTCAAAAATGCTTAATTAAAGCTGTGAAATTTTTTTATGTACTTTTTACAAGCCCATAATTAATTTTAAAATATCCTAACCCACATGAATTTATGCTTCGATCATTTTTGACGCACCACAGTCATTTTCTGAACACGAGGGCTAATTAGACCGGGACCTACAATTTATTGCCGTCTGAATGGCAGGCTTATTTTTTATACTCGTCAAGAGGTTGGTGCGCTAACCCCTCTATGGGGTACTCCCTGTAATAGCAATTTTTGCTGGGGTCATGTCGCCGTTTTTGTTGTACTGCTGTGTCAGGAAAGTTTTCTGACAAGGAAGAACCGGGTATCGAACTCGCAACACCTTTAAACATCCTCTGGTACTTTAGGCGAGTATCTTATCGACCTGGGCTACTGCACCCCCCATGAATTTATGCAATTGAATATCAAAAGACCATGTGGAGATATTAATTTTCATGCTTTAGAGAGAAGATATAACTGAAGTTGAAATCAATGTTATTGCTTGGATATCTAACTCAAAAAAGTAGGTCTGGCTAATTCATATTTAATCTCCCGAGCTTCATATATCTCTAAGCGATGGGTGGAAAACCCTTCCAAATTTCCACATTTCTACAGTAAAATCGGCAATTTTAACACTGATTTCTATGGGGATCATCCTTTGTCTCTCCCTCAAAGCAAAGTGAAGCTGACTCTGACGTCTATTCAAAAAGCCTCATTACTGGGAGAATTGAAAAAGTGGCAAACCATTATAAAGGCATAAGCTATTATACATATACTGGCAGCATTAAAGAAGTGACAAACCATTTTGTAAAGGCATATACATGTCCGAAACGCATTGCTAGGGAACCACAGTAACCGAAATATACCTTCTGAAAGGGATTGTTTAGGCCCAGAAAACACTGTTGCCCAATAGTTTTTTTGCCCAAGTCTGACAAACTTTTAAAGTAGCCTATCGTTCAAGTCAGGTCCCATTAGGTATATATGCAAAATTTGTGATGATCTAAAATTGTAGATTGGTATAGAGAACATACAACACACACACACAGAAAATCAATTTTATATATTTATATTATTATAATTTTATATTATTTTTTTTTGTATAGAGCGGAGTTCAACATTACACTATGGGTGATTCCAAAGATTATTTGAAAAAATATTGTTTGTGGGTGGAAGGGGGGGGGGGGGTTATCATTATACTGAGATCATTATAGCGAGATTTCATATTTCATATGTTGATTGTAATAAAAGAGACAAGTGGACATTTCAGTAGCACTTGAAAATTCCTATGTTATATCACAAAATATTTATTTTGATATCATATTAAAAAAAAAAGGAAATGCAGCGGTAGTTAAAACATGCAGCTATCAAAAATGTCAGAACTTTTAGATGACCTAGTAGTTTGAACATTTTTTTATACATTAGAATTAGGGCTGGTCCGATTAATCGATTATTCGGGTTGGTTAATTGATCACTTGTTAATCACAGTTAAAAATTTTAGTCGAGTTAATTGACCCGATCAATTCAATTAAAATTGTTATTAAAATTTTTTCTTGATTTTTTTTTTCTTTGAAAAAACAGATTAGATGTCTTATAAATCATTCTACAGAACATTTTGGATAAGCGACCATATTTAAAAATATTTAAATTAAATTTTGATCAAATTAGATTCAATGAAAACTGATGATTTCAGTTTCAAATTGATTTTGATGGAAGTTTTAGAAGACAATCAATATTTATTGTCTCCACTATAAACAGTAGTTTATCTTATTCTTGGAAGCATCAGTTCATCTCCTCACAAGTACAATTTGGGAGGAGTTTCTTAGAAAACAAGCAAAAAGTATAATCAGAAGTAGTTTCAAAATCTCTGAATAATTTTTAACTGAAAATTAACCGATTTTTAAAAAAAAGACAAGATCCAAGTGAAGAAGCTACAGGTTTTGTGGCAATTGTGTTCAGCGTATTAAATTGCTTGAAGCGGGCAGCCTTATATAATTGCTTAACATATTCGTTACATTTCTTTACATCCACCAAATTGTTGAGTGAAATGAAATATATTTCTACAGCATCTATCAATATTATATGGTCACAAAAAATATATTTGATTAATCAATTTAAAATTTTTGATTAGCCAGTTAAAAATTTTTATCAATTCTCTGCCCTAATCAGAATGTACTAGATTGGATCTTTGAATCTTAAACTGGTCATAGAACATTTATATATACAAAAACAAATGTATATCTGTTTGTCCTTTATGCATTACTACACCATTCATCCGATTGCCATGAAACTTTGAAGTTGTTGAGTACACTCCTGGGAAGGGGTTTCTGGCATAGTTTTTTCTTTTAATTTTTTTAAAATTTTTTTCCCCCTTTCCTTCATTTCCTTTTTTCTGAGATCGCAGCAATGTGCGATGGATAAGCTAGTTATTGAATAAAACAGCGGTAATAAACTGAATGTTTTCCTTAATAGTAATTTGTTTGAAAAATATGATTTTTTTTTCATTTGCTTATCATTCTTAATGTCATGTAGGGCGTTTTGAGGAAGTTTCCCGATGTTTCTCTGGAACAGATGGTTTCTTTGATACTTTTAAGAGGTGACATGGGCAAAAACGATGCGAAGCAGGTAATCCATGTTCTCATAAACGATAAGTGTTAAGATGGTTTGTTCATTTATTTTTACAATTTCTTTGCTTAATATTCTCGTATATTTTCAATTTTCAGCTGGTGAGTGACATCATGGCTGAAGTTGGCCA
Source organism: Pholcus phalangioides (assembly GCF_987345545.1). Classification (NCBI taxonomy): domain Eukaryota; kingdom Metazoa; phylum Arthropoda; class Arachnida; order Araneae; family Pholcidae; genus Pholcus; species Pholcus phalangioides. The sequence continues at coordinate 8,334,443 of NW_028301601.1, forward strand.
CCACGTTGGAGAAAAAACTGTTTTCTCTGAAATTCCTATTTCATTATAATAATGTAGGCATATAAAAAGTTGATTTATCATTTGATAATTATCTTGTATATAAAGAAGCAAAACATTTGTATATTTATTATGAAAAAAAATTTATTAAAATCATGTCCCCCCATGTTTGATAGTTCAACCCATTTTCATTTCCTTCAAAATTGATCGAAGAATATACATTGAATTATTTTCAAAAAATTAATTTGCAATTATTTTCTTTTATTGTGAGTGTGTAACAGAGATTTACAAACTTAGTTGTCTCATCATCCCCTGAGCAAAACTTTGTCAAGTGTGAATGGCTCGGCAGCAGTGAACCATAAACGGGATCGAAATACATTCACTACACATTTCATGTTGGGCTTTAATCCTTTTGACGTACAGGGTTTTGGCAACAAATTTGGACAATGTGTACTTGAACTAGAAGAGATAAATCTCGAAACTGGTTCTTATTAAAATATAGGAAGAGGACGGAAAATATATTAGAGAAACAGGTTTTTCCATTCCTTTTCTCTCTTCCCACCTTTTCCCCAAGTAGGGTTCATAGCAAGAGATAAAAGGAAAATGGTTATTGCTGAGGGGAGAAAAAGGGAAAACAAGTTTCTTTTCCAGGATTACGAATAGTCTTGGAAGGAAGAAGGGAATGCGAAAATATGTAATTCTTCCATTTTTAGAGGAACGAGATATCTCGTTCCTGAACGTTAAAGGGTTAATTGCTTGAAATTCTATTAGTTCCTGGTTGTGTTGAATTAAAAACACTAGTCCTGTCATCAATAGTATATGCAAGGTCGGATTAACCATCAAGCAAAATAAGCATGTGCTTAGGGCACCAAGAGAAAAGGGGCACCATAAAAACTTTGGACTTTTTTTTATCTTTTCTGTTGCTTAATGTCACAGTATAGAAAATTAAATCCAAGGATATTCACTCACAATGCAAAAAATGGAAACACCAAACAGCTATTTAAAGGTAAATATAGCCCCTCAGGGCCAATGGGTTAGGACGGCACAGTGCCGCCACTGACCCTAGCTTGAACTGCTAAAATGGATATTTCGTTCCCAAGGTTTCTAGAATACAGTCAAACCTCGTTAATGAGTCACTCTTTTGAGAGCAAAAATATGACTCAGTAAGCGGAGTGACATGTTAAGCTGTGCCAATTCCTGCCTGAGGACAATTGGGACTTCCAAAACGTGACTCGTTAAGCGGAATGACGTGTTAACCGGTTGACGCACTAACGAGGTTTGACCGTATATAGATATTTATATCTGTTTGCTATCCACTGTTTGATTTAAATTGTTGGTGCTGCCATCTAGTCTCAAAATTAGAGATGACTGGAACCCGGAAGTTCAGGCACTAAAAATGGTCGGCAAGAAGGCACTAAAAAAAAGGGCATAATTTTTGGAAGGAAAAAAAAAGCACAAAGGTATTAAGGGTCCACAAACTAGCTGAAAAATCGGTTGCACTCAATCCGTCTATTGTTTTAATTATAGTTTATAATAACTGCATTTTATAATCCAAATTAAATTAATTTCAAGTCCAAAATAGAATGTTACTAGATTCAGGAATAGGCCAATTCCAGGGAGGCCATTACCAAACGCTGAGTTGGTAGAGAAAATGATCTGTGGGGCTCTCGATTTACGAATAGTTCTCGTATGTTGTTCTATTTTTGTAAAAAGGAAAAAAAAATATTTTTTTTCATTTTACGACGTATGCAAGATTTCTTCGAGCGCGGGGCCTCGTGTGGCCGCATCTGTCACACACCCCTGAGGACGACTCTTGTCAATTTAATCGAATACTAAATATGCATGTTTAATAGCTATGATTGTTTTCTGAGCATTTATGGTGCAAAAAATAAAATCAAAACAACATGGGCCTCAGAACATATCTGCTGCTACCCAGGACCGCAACTTCGGCGGGTCTGGTGCGCCGGACTAGAGGGGGTGATAATTTCACTCTTCAACCTCTCCTTCGACATTATGAGGGGGCACCAAAATGCGTGTTTGTCCCTGCTGACCAAGCATCTAGTTGCGGTTCTGCTTTTACCCCGCCTTGTGTGAGTTATGACATTACTTCAAGAGCTCTTGGGACAATCATCGGTCCGCTATTGTAACGTATTGTTGTCGTTACCTCCCGGTTCTTTAATATTTCTCCCCCCCCCCCCCCAGTAACCATTGAGTGGATGACGACAATGAAATAGACAAAGTTTAGATAGAACTATAACATTTATTCAATTATATTATTAAACCATTAAATCAACGTCATCACAATTATCACAGGCTTTTTATATGTTAAACTATTAATTAACGTTTCATCACAATTATCACAGTTAGGCTTTTCTCTCATTGTCACAATGAAACAGAAATATGAATCGATCTCACCACCGTGTCCAGGTTTTCACATCGTCCGGTAGATACTCCCAGGTGTCTGCCGCACAGCCAAAGACTCCACTAGCTTCAGACGGTTTTGGTGTAAACACACACGTTGAGATGAAGGCTTAGCCACTGCACATGGAACTGGAGATGAAGGTCCACGGGTGGCCGGTCTGGCCACTAACCGATCACTGGATCACTACGACGTTGAAACCTTACGTGCGTTGAGACGGGATAAATGCCAAGGCACACTTCTACTATTGTAACTTCATTGTATTTATGAGACGATCTAGCTCACACCATAGCAGGGCGTGACGCCTTACTGATTAAATCGATGATTCGGTCGTAAGCAAGGAAGTCGTAAATCAGCACATCTCTAGCTGGCTTTTATATAGCAGCATTCCCATAATGCCTCACGGAAGAACCAATCACAACATTGAAGGTGCGGTATTAGCTTGTATCTGATTTACATAATTTCATGAGAAAAGGAAATATCGTAAACATTATAATATTGAATCTGGCAACCAAACATAACAAATTGGCGGCCGATCAGTGGACACACGATCCTACCGGTCGATCCCGGAGACAAAGGTAAAACAATGACTAGAATAAAGACGATTTCCACTGGGGCCCCAATTGGTAACGTTACACTATACACATACAACGCAGTCCAGTGACTGAGCGAGGCATATTATGTGCAGCATGTACGAAAACAAATTTCAAATTTTCTTCTGCTTTTCTAACACATGCTGCGTTCATCCGAAACAAAATCACTCTCGTCTAACACCATCCGGTCAAAGCAAAGTCAATTTATGCGAACACCAATGTCTTAGATCAACGATTCTCAACATGTGGGGCGCCCCCCCCCAGGGGGCACGATACTGCTGAAAGGGGGCCGCTAGCATATCGAAAGAAATATGTATTATTTAAAAAAATGATTATTTTACTCTAAAAGGAAAGCAAACCAAAATGCATTATAAGATAATAAAAAATAAAATTCACATTTACACTGATATAATACACTTCAAATAGGACTTTATCAGTACTGCTCAATGTATTCAATAATTAGAACACCAATATAAATTAAAATCCTGTTTCGCAAAGGTAGGATGTTGGAAATGGTAATAGTATACGAAATTCTCTTTCTTTCAATGCAGAAAACTCATCATCCTCCCCTGCCCAAAATTCAAATAGTGATTTATTACTAAATTGTCTTTTTATTTCGCCACTTGCCGTGAAGTCTATGAAGATTTCTTCTTCAGCAGTTGAGAGACCATGGGGAGTATTTCGAAATGGATCCCTAACTCACTCGTAACTTGCTACCAAGTTGTCGTCAGCAAGAAAATACTTTTTGAAATTCTTTGCCAGCATGGATAAATGGTTTTCAATGGTTAGAAAAACCACTTTCTCATGTTGTTCTTCAGCTTTGTAAGTTTTAACACCTTCATCCACATTTGCAAACGTTTCTAAGTTTTTTTGCTTTAAATTTCTGCTCCACAATTCTAATTTTCTACAAAAAGCATTAACGCATTAACTTTATCACTTGTATCCAACATATGTGTATTTGCTCCTTGGAGTTGAAGATTCAATTTATTTAATTTATCAAATATGTCTACCAAGTAGCTCAATTTCATCACAAATAAACGATCTCGAAGCATCTCGGCTTCCGGTCGGTTTTCCTCTTCTAGAAAAATTGTGATTTCATCTCTTAATTCATAAACACGTTGCAAAAATTTCCCACGTGATAACCATCGCGACTCGCAATAAAATAGTAACGCTGAATGTACTGCACCCATATCTTTACAAAGTGCAGAAAAAATTCTTGATTTTAGGGGTCTCATTTTTATATAATTTACTACAGTCACAACCGTTGTTAGCACGTTATTAAGACCAGGGCTCATTTCTTTGGAAGCCAAAGCTTCTCTATGGATCATGCAATGTATCCAGACACACTGTGGGAATTTTTGTTTCACAAGTGCTTGTATACTTTGAAATTTTCCAGACATTGAACGAGCACCATCGGTGCATATTCCAACGCAATTTTTCCAGTCTATGTTTGCGTCGTTTATAAAATAATTTAGGATAGCAAATAATGAGAGTGCTGTTGCTTTGAGTTCTATTTGTTTGCAGAAAAGTAGTTCTTCTACTGCTGACGTACCATCACAAAATCGAACATAAGCAATGAGATGAGCATCTTTATTGCTATCTATTGCCTTATCAAGCTGAATTGAAAACAATTTGTCACGTAACTTCTCGAAAAGCTGATGCTGTACATCTTCAGCTATATCACTTATTCGACGGGCAGCAGCATCATTTGATAGAGGTATGGACTGTAATTGTTTGGCAAAATTATCCCCAAACATAGTTTCTACAATCTCGATTGCAGCTGGCAAAATAAGCTCTTCACCTATGGTGTGAGGCTTTTTACATCTGGCTATTTTATATGAAACTTTGCAAGAGGCAAGTAAAGCTTTTTCATTCACAGACAAAGTTCTAATAAAAAATGATTTTTGCTTTTCATGCGTTTCATTGCTTTTAATTTCAATTCAAAGAATTCTCGGAGTTTGTTAACGTACTCACCATGAAGCGTTTCCAAATGCCGTTTAAGTTTATTAGGTTTCATGCTGTCTGCTGCCAAAATTTTTGAGCAAATGACACATAAAGGTCTTTCTTCTTCATTTACTTCAGTGCTGGTAAAACCGAAATTTAAGTATTCTTGAGAATATTTTCTTGATTTCATTTTTGGAACCACGCTACTCTGTGCACTTGTCGATGCTTCGTCTACTGCTCGCTTGTGCCCACTTAAAAATTTATCCATGTTTCTGAACAAATCTTCTGCGGTAATATGTATTTAATACCGTTGTAAACCGTATACAACTCCTCTAGAATAAAATCACTTGAAATCCATTGTTTTTTTTTCTTTTAATTTTAAATAATTTAATATTAACTTGAATACGACAGCGCAAAAAAAAACAACTATTTCCTATCAAACATACACACAATCTCTTTTCCCGTGATCTCGTCTCCACAAGCACCTCCCTTCTCTTCTTTACTCCTTTTTTTTTCTTTCCGCAGTACCCCCCCCCCCCCAACCGAAACTAAAACTATAAATGCCGTTAACTCCCACGAATAAATCCTTTACTGCAGTTTTTTTTGTCTCGATCAGCTAACACGCAGATTATAACACACACATTCACGATAGATTCGATAGCGATAGGGAACGGGGGGGGGGGGGGGGATACAGAGCTCCCTGTTGGGAGGGATGATTTTTCTAATTGTTGTGAATGGGTTAACATTCATCCCATATTGTTCAGTATTTTCGTGACTTTCTCAGAGGAAAGATTGTTTTATTTTCGTTTAAAATAAGTTGATAAAAGTAATTTTCAGCAAATTATTTGAATGTAATATTCCATATGAAAGTTCCAAAAATTTCATGGGTGGGGCATTTGGTTCTGCACTTGTGGGGGAGGGGGGCGATGAAAATTATGATTGAAAATTGGGTCGCAAATACTGAAAGATTGAGAAACGCTGTCTTAGATCATTTGGTTGCGTAAAAATGGGGCTGGAGAGGGGGGGGGGGTTGATTGATGATGAATACCGGGTGTTGGAAAATTTTGAAAAAGGAATTCTTTGGGAGTTCTCAATACCCAAAATATCCAAGTTTTACAGATTAATGGCATCTAAAATTCACTAATAACTTGAAAGTACATATACGTTAAAATAGGCATTTCTGGGCACGAAAATTAAAAAAAAAAAAAAACATTTTTACCAAAAAAGTTTGAAAATAGGGGAGAAAAAAAAGGCATTTATGGCATTTTTTGCCTGAACTTCCAGGCTCCAGAGATGAGCAGAACCAGGGAAGAAGCAAACTAGAAATAAAGTGCGAATTTCCACTGTTCTAATACACTGTTTGTGCTTCCATCTACTGTCAAAGAGGAAGATGACACAAATGGTGATAACGAATTTCCGATCAAAAAGCAGCAAATTTTATGCAGTGAAGTTCCCTACGGGAAAAGCCCACAAACGGAACAGAATGGCAAGCTCAGTTCTTTCTCAAGAGCATAAGGAGCCACCACAAACAAAGCACCTAGAATGAAGCAGACGACAGCGGAAGTTTTCGTTAAATTGCAGGATTTTCTCATGGGGGGCATTCACCATTTTTTCCCCCCCGAAAAGAGTTTCTTTTTCTTACTGAAAAAATGCAACATAATCTTTTCTCAACGGAGGCCACAAAAAATCTTCAGGGTGTCTATCAAATACCAAAAGCAATATTCCGTGACTTTTCATTCGCAGAACTCCCACTTAAAAAATTTGAAAAAGTAGGATGGAGGGTAACAGAAATGGCGATTACAAAAACTATTTTTTGGCCAAAATAGGGTCTCAGCAACCACAAATAATTCTTTTCTGCTCTCCTCACAATATAGATATTACATTCTTTTTTGGGAGTCTTCCCCAGTCCAGTCTGTCACAACTCTCTTTGAGAAAACACACAGCAAATTATGAAGATATGTAAGTTTTTTAAGAATGATGCTCTTTTGATACCACTTCCAAAAGCAAAATGTGTAAATTACAAGGTCCGATATAAATAAGTCAAGGTATACCAGATGGTTTTAGTGCGTTGTCCATCTCTTTTAAAAAAGGATATCTTTAAATTTTAGTGTTGAATGCCAGTATAATCGTTTTTGACAATTGAAGCACTTTCATTTCTAGCTCTTTACTTGAGCATTGTAAATATTGTTTGTGCCTCTTCATGCCCTAAAAATACAACATGAAATTAAACCACGAAATTAAAAAAAAACAAAAGTCAATGACGATGCTCACATACGTAAAAATTGAATAATTTCAATTGAATGGACATCTTATTTATGTTAAGTTTTCACAGAACTGTAACGACTGTTAATTGTAATGACTTATGACTGAATTTTTCCTATGTTATTTTATCGAATAGCCTGTAGCGAAAGCGTTTGTGAAAAGTCATTGTCTCATCGAAATCGTCAAATATGATCATATTTTAAATATAACGGATAATAAATTTTCGACCTACTTTTTTACTCATTTTCATCAAGTTTTTATACTACCGCAACCGTCTTTGAAGTCTAGTGCGCGAACAGCTTGTCAAACGGTGTGATGGGCTGAATTTTAAATATCGTGTTCTGCATCGGAACTTTTTAGTGTGCGAAAATATGAAGTTATGAAGAGAATATCTGAAGAAGTTAGCGGCAACCCTTTCTGATCTCTAAGTACCCTAATGTGACACGCGACACACCGTTGGAAGCTACTGTCTTAACTGATATTACAACCACATTATAACGTCCCCCCCCCCCTCGGGACCGAATAAAAATGACTTCATCAGAGGGATAACATAATAACTATAATAACGAATGAAATTTGTTACAAATTGTACTAGCAGGACCAAAAAAAAAAAAAACGGACGCTATATGCGGGATGACGTAAACGCGGTCAACGTTATATTGAAGTCTTTCTGTATAATGTTACTCTCAAGATATTTCGAATCGCCTGTACAACGGCTCCCCTTTTTGAAAACCCTGTTAGTTTATTTATTATCAATTGGATATCCAAGTTTTCGTCTCGATGAGCTAGTTCATGCGAGTTGAACGGTATCTTATATATAAATGTGAAAGTACGTATGTATATTCTTTATACAAATCTACAGTTTTAGACCGATCGTCGCCAGATTTTGCATATATACAAAACAGGACCGGGATTGAACCGTAGGCTACTTTAAAAGTTCGTCAGAGCTGGGCAAATGCCCGAAATGGGTGAAAAACTGTCGTGCAACAATAGTTTTGGGGCCTCAACAATTACTTTCGGAACGTTTACTTTGGTTACCGTGGTTTCCAACAATGCGTTTCAGACGTGAATATATGCCTTTACACAATGGTTTGTCACACCTTTAATTCTGTTATTATAACAGTTTATAACGGTTTGTCACTTTTCCAATCCTCCCATTAATTGCAGAAAACCCAGGAAGCGATGGATATTTCTGCTAGCCTATACATAGAGTGTCCTGTAAGTGATAATGCGGCTTTTATCTCATCAACCACCCATCGTATAGGTATAGTTTCAATTTAAAAAATGCGTAGAAGGCGTTTGAATAATATTCGCTGCACAAGCTGGACGTATGACGTCGCTCACAACAAAGAACAACAACTACGCTGACAAAACTGGGAATAAAAATGTTCAACGCCAACTGATGAACTCAATGCTTGCCTCGAATCATCAACACTCTGGCACGAAGTTAAAAAATTATCATTATCCACCAACATGCGAGTTCAACTGCAAAATGACTCAGCACTGCTATCATTTTCACATCAGTTGACCAACCAGTAGACCCAAGCACTGGACCGATTACGTTCCCAAATGGATTTTGCCAGTTGTTAAATTCAGTTCAAGAACTTGCAGACAAAGTCTTCCCAAATATTCAACAAAATGACCAAAACCATGAGTGGCTTTGTGAGATAGTGATTCTGACACCGAAAAATGACAGTGTGAACAAGATCAACGAAAAAAAATTCTAAAAATTATTCCGGGAGACTCCACATCTTACAAATCGGTTGACACAGACACAGCACAGACAGTTTTGTATCCTGCAGAATGTCTGAAGGGATATTTTTTGGATATTCCGGATGTGCCACCACACAACTTGACCCTCAAAGTCGGAGCACCTATAATGCTTTTAAGAAATTTGGAGACACCGGGACTCTGCAATGGCACCAGACTCTGCGTGAAGAAATTGCACAATTGCATCATTAAAGCAACGATTCTAACTGGATGTGACAAAGAAACAGAAGTCTTCATTCCACGTATCCCAATTATCACCGAAGAAATGCCATTCACTTTCAAGCGATTACAGTTCCCGATTCGTTTAGCTTTTGCCATGGCAATCAACAAAGCGCAAGGCCAGTCGTTAGCAGTGGCAGGTGTCAACTTACTTGAGCCCTGTTTTTTACACGGACACCTTTACGTCACCTGTTCGAGTGTTGGTAATCCTAAAAATTTGTACATCTACACACCAGATGGACAAACAAAAACATTGTGTATCCACAAGCGATTGCCTGAAGTTTTAATTAAAATATTGAAAAATAAAAGTAATTTTCTCTTACTTGATGCAGAAATTTTTTTGAGTAAGAAATAATTAATAAGCTATACATATATAAAATTTTTACGGGGCGGGCAACGTCGCCGGGGTATCAGCTAGTCTTATATATAAATGTGAAAGTCTGTCTGTCTGTATGTATGTATGTTCTTTATACAAATCTACAGTTTTAAGCCGATCGTCGCCAGATTTTGCATATATACCAAACAGGGCCGGGATTGAACCGTAGGCTACTTTAAAAATTCGTCAGAGCTGGGCAAATGCCCGATATGGACGAAAAACTGTGTGGCAACAATGGTTTTGGGGCCTCAGAACGTTTACTTTGGTTACCGTGGTTCCCCAACAATGCGTTTCAGACGCGTATATATGCCTTTACAATGGTTTGTCCACTTTTGATTCTGTTATTATAACAGTTTATTCCTTTATAACGGTTCGTAACTTTTCCAATCCTCCCAGTAATTGAAGAAAACTCGGGAAGAGCGCCGGGTATTTCTGTCAGCCTATATAAAGGGTATCCTATAAGTGCTAATGCGGCCTTTATCTCATCAATCGCCCATCGTAGAGGTATAGTTTCAATTTAAAAAATGCTTAAAAGGTGTTTGAATAATATTCGCTGCACAAGCTGGACGTATGACGTCGCTAACAACAGAGGAAAACAACTACGACGACAAAATTGGGAATGAAAATGTTTAACGCCAGCTGATGAACTCAATGCTTGCCTCAAATCATGAACACTCTGGCACGAAATTAAAAAAATATCATTATCCACGAACATGCGACTTCAACTGAAAAATGACTAAGCACTGCTATCATTTTCACGTCAGTTGATCAAACTCGGCAATGGAAGGATTCCCGTAGAGACCCAAGCACTGGACTGATTACGTTCCCAAATGGATTTTGCCAGTTGTTAAATTAAGTTCGAGAACTTTTAGACAAAGTCTTCACAAACATTCAACAAAATCACCGAAACCATAAGTGGCTTTGTGAAAGTCGTGAATTTTTACTGTGTTAAATTTTGTTGTCTTAAGTAAAGTCTACGCTGCCGCCCCTTACAACCTGCCGCCCGGGTGCGCCGCACCCCTTGCACCCTCGCTTAAGCCTCCCCTGTCATAATACAATATCACAGCAATGTAGTTTTAAAAAATTTTAAATTTCGCGGGTATTTTCCCCCATGTATGATTTGATCTCTTGGAGTTCGTTATAACTGAATTCGACTTTCTGAATTTCTTTTCAGCAGAGGCAATGGATTGGCACCCCCTTTCAAAATTCATAAAAAAATACCCCAGAGCAATCATTCTCTATTTGATTTTTATAAATATATTCCCCATCAGACCACTCAGTGCTGGCTGAAGATAGCTTTGTGCTAAACTAAAAAGCTATCCGTCTGTAATTGCATGAAAACGATGGGTTTTTTACAAGCTTTCATTTTTCACCCATCTACTTCTTGGATTACATTTACTACCAGCACTCAAAATAATGTCAATGAATGGTCAACAAATCTTTGTTTTCTTCATGGCAGCCCTCTTTGAATGAAAAGTCTGAACACACACAATTTTCTGTCTTTACAGTTATTCCATTTTGCTTTAACCTCTTCTATAGTTTGTGTCAGGACCTACTATCACCCCCCAAGTCGTAAAACCACCGAGATTACATGAACCACTTTTTTTTATTTCCTTCTTCCTCATGTTAATGTTACTTGAATAGGAAAAAATTACGAAAAATATATTCTATGCATTTTGTTTGAAATTAAATTTTTTTAGTCACTCTGACTAAAAACATTTAACGTCACAAATTTCTTCGTGGCCCCCGTATTAGTAGCCATGGCTCCCCTTTTGCAAGATTTTCATCCGTGGCCCCCCTGGAATATCTTAGGGCCCCCGGTTGAGAACCACTGCTATAGAGTACTCCTTTAAATTCGGCCTAAATGTTTTGTCGCAACAGAATTAATGGCGAACGAGTCCGATGTCTGTCTTCTCTGGAACTCTCTCGTTCTGTCGCATGCGTTCGTCGTTCGCTATAGCTGGTCGGTAAAGATCGAAGCGATCAAAAAAAAAAAGGCCCTCACAAGCATGAAGCTGACAGAGCTGCAGCCCTAAGGGACAATCACCATTATTTTTTTTTCATGCTATAAATTCACTACAGAGCCCCCATCCAGTGAAACCTCTGGTTTGCGGACCCGCTAAACATCCAACAGCCCAGGAATAGAGGAATCCATAGAGGGAAGGTTATATCCTTTCTATGGAAGACCAATATTGTTCCCAAGAGTACTCCCTACTGTCATGGTTTTTTTTCAGTCCCCTTCCTCTTCTAGGAATTATCACGTGATCCTGAGAACACTGCTTTACAGATGTTGAAAGGTCCTGACAAGCAAAGAAAGAAAACTGCTTTTTTGTTCATCAAGTCTAAATAGCTTTTTTGCCCCACCTATATAATGTCTGTCCCAATGTAGGGTGGCTACACATTCGCATTGTTCTTTTCTGTTGCTACTCACACATCCATCCCTCCGGACAAGAAAAAAGTAGAAATAAAACATGAGAGAGAAGAAAAAAATATTGAATGCCACACACAAACAGCTTCTCCAAAGCTTAGATTTTTAGGATTCTCTGGAGAATCAAAAAAATCCGTGGACTTCACTCAAATTTTACGATTTTTTTGGGACTTCCGTGACCTTTTTCTCATTCCATGACTTTTCCGTGATGGTAGACACCCTGATCTTTCCCTGGGGGCCCGGCACTAGCATGTGGGGGCCATGCATGCAGGTAAAAAAGATAAGCTCCTACAATGTCCTGACTGTTGAGTTTGATGTTCAGAGTATTGCACTGTAAGAAAGCGTGCCCTGAAAACGTGGGCTCCTTTTTTCAATGCATTTTCTATTGGATGGGTCTTTTATTTTACATGAAATAGTTCAGAAACTTTCAGAAAGAGAAGTATAGGTACATCTGGGAGAAGATTCCGAGTCGGACATGAGTAAATCGGACTCACGTGAGAGCAATTCTGATAATGATTGGTGCCAAAATTCAGTTCACGACGCGGCTGTTTTATATTAGCACGTGCATCCATACCACAACGAAAATAACCTTCGTTAGCAGAGGTATCACTGTAATTTTTCCTGAAAATTTAATTTTCACTGAAGACGTACAATAACGTGTTGATCGCTCACTGACGGTTGAACATTTTACGGATAAAATCCTAGAGCATGGAGAAAATGATGTTTTTTTAATGGATTCTTCACTCACACAAGTGAAACTTTTGGTTTCAAAAATCACTTTTTATCAGCAAATCTTTGCTGCAATTTCCACTTCCCCAGTATCATCTTAACGCATAGGGCACCCGGGCGCGTCCCCAGGCCTCAAGAGAAAAAAGGGCCTCTCGAAAATTAGATCTGATTGAAATTTTTGAGACTGCCATGTAAATCTGTAGGCAAGCATTTTTAGCTAGGTAGAACTTCAGTAAAATCATTTGGACTGGGCCCCATGATGCTTTTAAGAACGGCCCTGTCCCCACTTCTTCGTAGGAACTTCTTATTTCAGAGTGGTACTATCAATATTTATTGTACAGGGTGAGCCGGACTTTGTATCTGTCAACATAGAGAGAAGCTTCAATTTCATTTCTATTATTTTCCTACAAAGTTCACTGAAATTGACCAAATCCCAATTGAACAACACATCATTTTGTGAAATATAGTAGAATAAAAAAAAAAATCAACAGGGATTGAAAGATAATTCACTCTATTTGAACCATGGCATGGCATGGCTGAGACATCTACCATCGCTATCAAAAATCAATGTTTAGTATGAAAAAAAAAAGTTATAGTGGTACTATTAAGCGCTATAATACAACAGAACCCCGGTTATCTGCGCAGTTGACGGGCTAGAGCAGGGGCAGCTGTTGGATAGTACGACCCGTGTGACCGCACGGGATGCTGCTCTAGGAGTTGCGCCAAATCTGAGTTGAAAGAGCAAAAAAAGCTTTATCGATCAAAAATATATACGCGGGTGCGTAAAAATAGGTCCCGAACGGTGGAGATTTTCTCTCGCATCGCTCCTGGGCTCGATGGCAGTTGGTAAGTTGATAATATTCACGAATTCGTTCACACTCGTAAAAGTAATAAAAATTCGATTATGCAATGAAAACTATACTCTTTTTTTTTCTGGTTCATCTCTATAGTAGTAGTCCACATACTTAACTCCCCATAGTCCCCTATTAAATATTTAAAAATTGGCGTGTTCTGAGTCGTCTAAAGTTTCGCCTTCTCATCAGAAAACTATTAAACTTTGTGAACATTTGAAATAATGAATGAGAATTCAAAAAAACAGCTTTGGTAAAGATTGAACATCTTAACGGAACCCTTTATGTCCGTCGAGACCGAGCCAATGTTCTCATGTTTCGTTCCGGATGTAATAATAGCACGACTCTGGGACTAGTGCTCACAATATTTTTTCTATTGGACACTGGAGTTTGCGCTATTAATACAACCGAACAAACGAAACGAAACATGTTTCGTTTGTTCGGTTGTATTAATAGCGCAAACTCCAAACAAACGAAACGAAACATGTTTCGTTTGTTCGGTTGTATTAATAGCGCAAACTCCAAACAAACGAAACGAAACATGTTTCGTTTGTTCGGTTGTATTAATAGCGCAAACTCCAAACAAACGAAACATGTTTCGTTTGGATGTAATAATATTTAGAACGACTCTCGGACTAGTGCTCACAATATTTTTATATTGGACACAGGAGTTTGCTCTATTTACTACAATTACTGGATTTTGTATACTTACAAATTCCTTTTGGATACTTACTCTGTTTTCTTCAATTACTGGAAGGATTGGAAAAGTTACAAACCGTTGTAAAGGAATAAGGGCCCTTTCACACGGAGCGGATGCGGATGCGGGTCCGGAAGAAGTTTTAACAATTGGAATATACTGCGCCTTTCACACGAGCCGAAAAATCTCCGCACCTAGGAAATGTTCATGCGGGTCCGGACGTCGTCCGCATGTGTCAAAACCTAAGTGCGGGCTCCGCATCCGCACATAGAAGTTTTGACAATAGGTTTATTCGGAGCTATTCAGACGATGCGGATGCGGAGCGAATTCGTCCGCATCTTTGGCTACTTTTTGAAGGTGATTTTGCACGGAATTTTTTTAATTATTTGCCATAAATACCCTTAAAAACACCATATGATGGTCCCTGTTAATTAAATACGATGTACCCACATACGTCTATCCCTTTGTTTCCTTCTGAGATGGAGATATAGCAACTTTAACTGCCTTTTGTCCATATTTCACAATTTTATACAATAAAACCTGTCAACAACGGCCACTGACGGGACCAAAATTATAAGCCGTTCTGTTCATTACGAATATTTAATTGACTAAATACTTTAATAACTTTTAAATTTAATTTAAAAATTTTAATTTTTTTCTTTTTAAATTTTTAAAATTATTTAAAAAATTATAAATATTTGAAATATTATTTTAAATATTTATTATTTTTTTTAAATTTTATTATTTTTTTAAATTTTTAATCTTTTAATTTTTTCAAACTTAAAAAAAAATACTTTTCATAAACAACGTTATCCACTCAGGGCCGGATTAAGACGTTTGAAGACCCTAGCGCTTGAATATTTTTGGTGGTTCCCCGATACCTACAAGTATATTTTACCCAATATTCAGTCTATAAACTTAAAAAATGAAATTTTATATTTCAGAAATGACTAATCTAAGGATGGGATTTCACTATAAAAGGTTTATGAAAGTTATTTTATAAAACTTGAAAAAAACAACTAATAAATTTATCGGTTGCATTAGAGCAAATGCAACCGATAAATTTATTAATTGCTTTTTTCTAAATAATTGTTATAAAATTTTTATAGTGTAATCCGGCCGGGATTATACTATAAAGTTTTATAAAAGAACTTTTATAAAAGGTGAAAAATTCAACCAATAGGCGCATCGGTTGCATTCAAGAAAATGCAACCGGTGCACACAAACACACACATTTTGCATTCAAAAAATTCAACCAATAAGATAATATTGGTTGAATTTTTCACGTTTTATCAAAGAGCTTTTACAAAACTTTTATAGTGTAATCCCGGCCTAAGGCTGGTATTACACTATAAAACTTGAAAAATGTAACCAATAAGCACATCTGTTACATTCGAGCGAACTTAACTGATCGGCCTATCGGTTGCATTTTTCAAGTTTTATAAACTAACTTTTATAAAACTTTTATATTGTAATCCCGGCCTAAGACAGAATTATGATGTGAATATTTCTAAGCACAGACATTTTGAACGTTCCCACCCCTCCCCTTTTTTTCTACTTGCAAATTCTTTGATATCTCCTGAATTTTTTTTTTAGGAACATATTAGTTTTGGATGTTTTTGGAATTTTTCTTTCATATTTTTCCGGAAAGACGGATTTTTTTTTTTCAAAATCTTTTGAAAATATTTGAAGACATTTTCTCCCATCGACTACTTGTGAGGATCGGAATTAAGACATCTTTATTCCCATATTCTATGTGGCTCTAGACTAAACCACCAAAGAATACCTCTAGGCTGCCTATGGCCACTGAATCAGGGGTGAAGGAGAAAAACAGTTACAAAAATTGCGAAAAAATAGTTTTTATGCACGAATTTCGAACTAAAGATGCGGGCGATTCGTCCGCATCTTTAGTCAAATCTTTAGTCAGTCTTTATCCGCATCTTTATGGCAAATAATTAAAAAAATTCCGTGAAAAATCACCTTCAAAAAGTAGCCAAAGATGCGGACGAATTCGCTCCGCATCCGCATCGTCTGAATAGCTCCGAATAAACCTATTGTCAAAACTTCTATGTGCGGATGCGGAGCCCGCACTTAGGTTTTGACACATGCGGACGACGTCCGGACCCGCATGAACATTTCCTAGGTGCGGAGATTTTTCGGCTTGTGTGAAAGGCGCAGTATATTCCAATTGTTAAAACTTCTTCCGGACCCGCATCCGCTCCGTGTGAAAGGGCCCTAAACAGTTATAATGACAGAAATAAAGGTGTGACAAACCATTGTAAAGGCACATATACACGTCTGAAACGCATTGTTGGAAACCACGGTAACCAAAGTAAACGTTCCGAAAGTAATTGTTGAGGTCCCAAAACCATTGTTGCCCGACAGTTTTTCGCCCATTTCGGGCATTTGCCCAGCTCTGACGAACTTTTAAAGTAGCCTACGGTTCAATCCCGGACCTGTTTGGTATATGTGCAAAATCTGGCGACGATCGGTCTAAAACTGTAGATTTGTATAAAGAGCATACATACATGCATACATACATACATACATACATACTTTAACATTTATATATAAGATTCTGCAGTGATTGTTGACATGCGTAACAATGGAATCAGTTTTTTTTAAACGGAATAAGAGTGGAAGCAACAATGTACTTGACTTTTGGTATTCATCGTTTTCATGAGTATGGCTAATCCCTAGGAGGGAAGCTTGGTGAAAAAGCTTTCTTTTTCTTAGGTGGGGGGGGGGGGGTGGCTGCCAAAATCAACATCAAGATCAGATTCACTACTCACGGGACTGACCCAAATGCTTTTGGTGCAAGGAACTGTTTAAAACGAGGATGATGCTCGAACGCGTAAAGCAGTGGTTCTCAACCGGTGCTCCGTGTACGATTCCTAGGGGCTCCACAGCCACTCGAGGAAAATAAAATTTGTCAGTAAATTGGAATAAATAAAAAATCTTCCTAAGGGGCTCCGCCATACAAATTATGTACTAAAAATTGCTTTGTTAGTCAAAAATAGTTGAGAACCGCGGCTATAAAGAATGCTTCCATTTTTTTTCTGTGCTGGATACCATGAAAAAACTTTCCGTAGGTTCACTAAAACTCGTATATTTAACTGTATGTGCTTCAAAACTATTAACTTTGGAAACATCTCAATCAAGGAATGAGAATTTTCTATAACACACCTCACAAAGCAAAAAATAAAAATAAAAATAAAGCTTTGGTAAAGATGAAACACCTTAACGGAAGCTTATACACTGAAGAGCCAAAAAAACTGGTTCACCTGCCTAATATCGTGTAGGGGCCCCGCGAGCATGCAGAAGTGCCGCAACACGACGTGGCATGGACTCGACTAATGTCTGAAGTAGTGTTGGAGGAAATTGACACCATGAATCCTGCAGGGCTGTCCATAAATCCGTAGGAGTAAGAGGGGGGTGGAGATCTCTTCTGAACAGCACGTTGCAAGGCATCCCATATATGTTCAATAATGTTCATGTCTGGGGATTTTGGTGGCCAGCGGAAGTGTCTAAAGTCAGAAGAGTGTTCCTGGAGCCACTTTGTTGTAGCAATTCTGGATGTGTGGGGTGTCGCATTGTCCTGCTGAAATTGTCCAAGTCCGTCGGAATGCACAATGGACATGAATGGGTGCAGGTGATCAGACAGGATGCTTACGTAACCTGTCAGAGTCGTATCTAGACGTATCAGGGGTCCCATATCACGCCAACTGCACACGCCCCATACCATCACAGAGCCTCCACCAGCTTGAACAGTCCCCTGTTGACATGTAGGGTCCATGGATTCATGAGGTTGTCTCCATACCCGTACACGTCCATCAGCTCGAAGCAATTGGAACCGAGACTCGTCAGACCAGGCAACGTGTTTCCAGTCCTCAACAGTCCAATGTCGGTGTTGTCGGGCCCAGGCGAGGCGTAAAGCTTTGTGTCGTGCAGTCATCAAGGGTACACGAGTGGGCCTTCGGCTTCGAAATCCCATATCGATGATGTTTCGTTGAATGGTTCGCACGCTGACACTTGTTGATGGCCCAGCATTGAAATCTACAGCAATTTGCGGGAGGGTTGCACGTCTGTCACGTTTAATGATTCTCATCAGTCCCGTTCTTGCATGATCTTTTTCCGGCAGCAGCGATGTCGTAGATTTAATTTTTTACCGGATTCCCGATATTCACGGTACACTCGTGAAATGGTCGTACGTGAAAATCCAAATTTCATCGCTACCTCGGAGATGCTACGTCCCATCTCTCGTGCGCCGACTATAACACCACGTTCAAACTCACTTAAATCTTGATAACCTGCCATTGTAGCAGCAGTAACCGATCTAACAACTATGTAAGACACTTGTTGTGTTATATAGGCGTTGCCGACCACAGCGCTGTACTCTGATTGGTTCCATATCTTTTTATTTGCATACGCATGCCTGTACCAGTTTTTTTGGCTCTTCAGTTTATATCCTTCGAGACCGAGCGAATGTTCTCATGGCTGGCTGGCTGGTTTGGTAATTTATTGGAGGTGACGAGCGTCTTAAAAAAGCACCTTTTTCACTCCTTAACTTTACGGCCCCGTTCGGGCTGGCACACCGCTGCCGGAGATTTTTTAAGAACCAGAACCATAATTATAGTGGGGGCGGGGTCTCAATCGCCACTGTAGTAGTGGCCCATACCCCCCTTCATCTGTTTTCGCCATCTGCATAGCGTGTTCGCATGTAGCCAATTGTGTAGACTCTAATTAACACATTTTTACTTTCCTTTCCAAAGTTGGCGCCCGTAAGCCCATTGCATTAGCATAACTTGTTCATTCTCGTGCTTGACGCTTGATCGTTTTATGCAGGATAGCGTGGATTATTATATATAATATCACCGTGTGATATTATTATATGTTGTGTCTCGTGTTCTTTAAATCGAAACTTTCTTCGTGGGGGGGGGGGGCGAGCTCAGTACGTGAAGGGGAGGGGATTTAAAACGGAATCTTCCAAGGGCCAACAGTACATTTGTACTGTTATCATGTGCAGATTTTACATTACGTTACATTATTATGAAAAGAATTTATTATTATTAATGTTTCTGATGGTCAGTTATGATGTCATTTTCTTCTTTTTCCGACATTCACGTTGGCGAGGTCGGCGATAATGCAATCCGATCATGCTGATAATGATGTTAGTTTCATTTTGTTGTGTGCATGTTTCTGTGGTTTCGTATTGCATGTATTAGAGGCCCGGTAGGTCGGGTCTCTGGAGAGGTAGAATGTTTATAGGGCGTCACCTCCCGGTTCAGAATTTCATCACTATCGTTGAAATCTGCCGGAGGCGATCAGACTCTGATTACTCTAATGTCTCGAAGAATTTTTTCGCTATTTTTCGGATAAAAGCGAAGATTGTTTCTGTGTGTTTGTGTCCAGTTCAAATCTCAATTCGGCCGGTAAAAGGTTAAAACTCCACAGTGCCAGAAGTTAGTGAAAATTTGAAATCCATTCTTGGGTACGAAGTTTCATCGAAGTCTAATCACAAGGGCATTTATTCTTCACAGGCATTATATGGGTGGAGGGGGACTTGTTTTCACAACCACTCATATGGGGCCGTTCAAGTATCCCCCCTTTGTCAGCAAAATTTCGTCAGCACTGCCCCCACCTCTTAACGCATATTGGTAGGATCAGAAACGTACCCAGGAGAGGAGGGGGGGGGGCATAGGGGCACGTGCGCCTCCCCAGGCGAAAAAAAAATTTAGTGCAAAAAAAACATTTAAAAAAACTTGAAATTTCGCAAGAAAATACCTTTATATGTTATTATAATCGATTTCTGTTAATTTCAATGCTATTTGAAGGCTATGAACACAAAATTTATCTTTAAGAAATTTGTTGCGACCCACCCTTTAAGCCATATATAGTAAACCCTTGACCCGCGGACCAAATGTGGCTTGCACAATTGTGTAAAAATGAACTAAGCGGCACACTTACAGATCGCTTAAATGACCCGTGGCACAATTCCAAGCGCATTTAAGTGGCCCGTGGCACATTTTCAGATCACTGAAGTAGGCCTGGGGCGTATTCAAAGATCACTTAAGTAGGCCTGCGGCGTATTCAAAGATCACTTAAGTAACCCGCGACACAAATCCAGAGCACTTAAACAATCTGTGGCACATTTAGAGATTCCCTTGGGTTCCCCCCCCTCAATTTTAGAGCACTTAAGAGCCCCTCCCCAGTGTGTTTCTACATCACTCAAGTTACCCGCGGAACATTCCCAGATTACTTAAGTGATCCGTGGCATAAATACAGGTCACTTAAAAGTGATACGTCGCACAGTTTCAAATCACTTTAGCGGCCCGGACATATTATCAATAGGGAGAAAGTTCAGGTGCACAATAACTATCGAAAGGGTTTTTTTTCCGTTTTTGGCACACCGAATAAGATGTCATTAAGAATATTTCATATCTTCATAAAAGGTAGTTGATGACGTAAGCATCATCACCCTCCCCCCCCCCCGTCATCAAAAATCAGCAAATCGGAAACCCCCTCCCCCCCATTGAAGCTGACGTAATGCTTGAATGACCCCTATAACAGTATGTTCAGTGATTTTAATGTTTTCATTATCATTATCAAAATATAGCTTAGGAGAATCATATAATCAATCATTATTGATTTTATGTGAAAAAATTATCATAAAATTTACGTAGTTAAAAACAAGATGCCAGGGGTCAACGAAACTGAAGGATCGTGTTGTTGTTTCCCTTTTCTTTCATAGGGTGGTATTGGTTCTGGAACTTTCGAATTGAAATTAAATCGTGGAGAAAGAAACTGAACTGAAAAAGTTCGTGGAACACGTTAAAAATACGGTTCACGATTTCCGAAAATACCCATCATAGTTTAATGCATATGTAGGGTGACCATACGTCCCGTATTTCCCGGGACAGTCCCGGTATTTTCTGTTTTTTTGGCCGTCCCGACTTTTTGGCAAAAGTGTCCCGGTTTTTCCCGTATTTTACACGAAGCCTACTTGAATTTTTATTCTCTATTGAAGTCAAAGATTGACATTATTTTTCAACTCAGAAATTATTTTATGATAATTACTACTATATATGAGAATATTAATCTCCCACATTTGCCATGGTGAACGTTTTTTTTTTCGTGGAATACATTTTAATCCACTGCTACTTGTGGTAATGCATCATTTCCCGCCATTGTGATTTTCCGTAATCTCAACAATATTTGGCAACTTTGTTTGGTTTTGGCGTCGTTTTTGGCGATTATTGGCGATGTCCCGTATTTTCCCGTATTTGGAATCCCGATGTCCCGTATTTCTCTCGAAGAAATATGGTCAGCCTATGCATATGATATGAATTCAGGGTGTCCCATAACTAAAGGTACAAACTTTAAGAAGAGGTAGAGAACATCAAAAGGATAGAGAATTGCATTGGAACCCATAGCTGGAAGGTAACGCATCGTGCGTCACTGGAGGGGAACCCTTATGCCCCCGATCTTTTCATTATTAAAAAAATGGGCCAGGTGTAATTTTTTTTCTATTTTTATGCTTGGTGGTTTCTAATATGTTTTAACACGCTGTTTTTTTTTCGGCGTCCGTAGTGTCTGACGGCCTTGGCGACTCTTCGTCGGGCCATCAGACATGTATGGCGCCAAAAAAATCGCCAAGTGGCGGACCATACGGCAGCTGTTCCTAGGATTGAATAACAAAAAAAACTAATTCAATAACAGGAATATGTTCTATAGTTAGTTTCTTTAAAACTCCTGTTGTGTGATAACCACGACCAACGCGTTCTATAGCTAAGGATTGAAGTCCGAGGATGATGATATGATGTCACTTTCCGCTATCCATACAAAAGTTTTCAACAGCTGGCTGATGCGAAAATATATTTTGGAAAGAGAAAAAATTCAACTGTTCCTGCGAGAATGGGAACCCACGTCCTTTTGCTTTTCTAGGGCGTTCACCCGGAAAGTGAAATTTTGTGGGTTCGATTCCCCTCAGGGGCAGTTGAATTTTCTCTTTCCAAAATATATCTTCGCATCAGCCAGCTGTTGAAAAGCTTCGTAAGGATTTAAGTAACAAACCCCAACAATAAGTTTATGACGTATTTTGTTTTCAAGTTCACCCAATACAGTAGTTTCAGTGTCACTTCTCTGCACGTTACATTCGCCGGCCTTCAAACATGATTTCACGTATATCAAGACTCTACAGCCCCCTCCCCTTTAATATCCGATCTATTTCTTAAGAAAGTATCGTAACCTGAGATGTGTAAGAAAAATTTTATCTTCATCGTTTGCGCAAGATCATGTAATGGCTATAAGGTCCGGACCCTCCCCATCGTAGTTTCTAAACAAATCTTTTTTATTACCCAAGCTCGTGGCATTTATTAGCACACATTTTAATTTGTCCTGTGATTTAGTGTCAATCGAGAAGCCATCGATTGACGAATATATACGTTATTGTATTATTTGGGGGTTCCTTAAAACATGGGGGGGGGGAACGTTTGCAAATGCCCACGTTGTCCATGTGGAAATCGGGCCCTGGTCTCATCGCAGAAATTGTTGGAATTATCGCAAGTTGCGGTCTTTGTGGAGTGTACGCAAAAAAAAAAATTGTTTTTCTTTTTTTTCCTTCCCTTTCTGCTGCAGATGTGAGAGTCGTATACAGGGTGTCCTGTAAGTGTTAGCACGGCCTTTATCTCGTCAACCGTCAGTCGTAGAGGTATGATTCCAATTTTAAAAAATGCTCAAAAGGCGTTCAAAAATAACCCTGTACCAGTTTTGACAGTGAAAATACAGTGTCTCACACAATAAAAAAAAAATCTTAATTTTTATACAGTGTCCCCCTTTTCTCCAACTTCCAATCAGAAAATTGTTGCCCTGTCTTTCAACAAAAAAAGTTTCCAAGTGCAGTATTCGATGAGATATTTAAATTTAAAAAACGGAGGAAAGTTGGGAAAGAAATGCATAAATGAGGGAAAGGATCGTTGTCCGTCAGTTTTCGCTCTTCTTTCATAACTTTTTCCAATTTCTAAATTCAAATATCTTAGCGGATATTGAACTTGGAAACATGGAATTTTTTCTGCTGGTATCAAGAGATACAAGGCAACAACATTTTAGCTGGAAGTTGAAGGACAAGGGGGACGATGTAAAAGTGTGTGTGTGTGTGTGCGTGCGTGCGCGTGCGCGTAAAATTCTCGAGAATATTCTCTGGTAGGACTACTATTATAAATAACTTGAGAATATTCTTACAAGTTCTTGATGAGAATATTCTCCTGTTTTATTTATGATATAGTTACGTGTAATATCCTTGATAATATTCTCTGGAAGGACTACTTTCATAAATTACTGGGGAATACTCTTATAGAAAATAATAAGAATTATTCTGAAGTTATTAATAACAGTCCTTCCAGAGAATATTCTCCTCGATGAGAATATTCTTCAGTTACCGAAATCTTTCCAGAGTATTATCAAGAATATATGTAATTACATGTATTATAATAAATAACCTCGATAATAATAATTAATTTGAGAATAATTTGATAACTTGAGAATAATAATTATTTTTGATAAGAATATTCTCTAGTAATTTATAATAGTAGTCCTTTGAGAGAATATTCTCTGTCCCCGTCTCTCTTCCCGCCATGAAGATGGGAACATTGAAATTTGTAAACATCACAATATTAACGTTTGAAAGCCAGAAAATTAAACCAACATGGCTGAATTGCACAACTTTTAAAGAAATGTGAGTGATACAGAATTTAAAGGTATGTGCATTGAAGACAACAACAGTTCTACATCTTCTCAGAATGAAAGTGATTGTATAAGAATAGCTTGCTTTATCAATCAACTCTGGGTCAATTTCTTTTGTTTTGAACTTCTGAAAACTTATCTAATTTTAAAATAATTTTTTAATGTTTTAATATGAAGGTTTCTAATAACCAAACTTTTAAAACCTCTCGTCATGACTCGGAGAATATTCTCGAACTAAATGTTGTCATTGGGGATGATTATACCAAAAATTGTTTTGTTTTAAATGTTTCAGTCAATGAAAATTGATTTACATTTAACAAAATTAGTGAAAACGAATATTCTCGATTATTCTCCAATTTTTACATCCAGGAGAATATTCTCAGAACATTCTTGTTGTGCGAGAATATACCTCACATCTCTATGTGTGCGTGTGTGTGTACAGGGTAATTTTTGAACGTCTTTCGAACTTTTTTTTAAATTAAAATCATACCTTGACGACAGATGGTTGATGAGATAATGGCCGCGTTAGAACTTACAGGACACCCTGTATATAGATGTGTTAAGTGCTTTCATCTTGTGATTGTGATGATTATTGTGTAACCTGTGTTTCTGAGATGAACGTATTGAATAAATATCACGCATTTTACATTTACGCTTGTGCTGCTTTTGAGTCTCCTACAAACACGCATGCGTTGGTGACAGAGCGTGGTTCATCTAATTAGAACGAGACTTGTACAAGCAACGGATTGAATTTGAGGAGTTGCAAAATTTTGCCGGTTGTTCGAAACGAACTTTATAATGATAGGACTCTGCCTTCGTTAATTCCTGGCTTGGGTGGTAATAATTGCCATATTTGGGCTATAAAACTAGAAGCAGCATTGAATATCAAAAGCCTATCAGCATATTTGAAAGAGCATCAACCCGGTGCTCCAGATCCGGTGTTATCCGAGTGGAAGCAAAAGAATGACGAAACTGTCGTCTACTATCCCTGGCCGCTGAATAGGTTCTGCGGTATGCTCATTATGAAATCGCCAAAAATGTGTAACTAAAATTCGTGAGTAAATTTTCTTTGGAATTTGCGAGTTCAAGCGTAGAGTTTACATGTCCGAAATTTCAGAACGATTCGTCCAGCACTTTTCTGGAAATTTGAGAAAATCTCTAAGTGGGCGCAGACACTTATGACTATAAAACGGATATGCAACAGAGAAAACTGTATGTTTGTAGTTCATTTTACCAGTGCCACTCTAAGTCAGGCCTGTGCTTATTAGTTTCGACAATACCGGCATTGTATTGGTTTGAGTATTATGTTGCCAGTATGAGCTCGTATAATGTAAGGTTATGGCTAAAAAAAAGGCATCATGTGCGGATCTGAAATCCGTGGTCCTTGATAGAGTCTTTTCTTCTCGACCTAGGATATTTCCTAAAAGACCACGAGGTAAAAGCAGTACAGCGGTAGCCTTCGTCGTTCACAACAGCGGCAGCTGTACAGAAAAGTAATCATCCACCAAAACAATGCAGGATTATTTTTTTTTTCTGCATTGAATTGCGTTTTAACATAGTTTGTATGAATGCGCAATACGTGCGATAAATTTGGTCAAATATTATCGTTAACCCCAACGGCAGCAGAAGATGAAATCGACTAATATTTCCGGTAAAGCCTGGACAGCGGACGATTTAATAAAAAGGAAGACGGAGTGAGTACTGGCAAAGCCTCCTAGAACTACCTGGGGGGGAGATACTACTTTCTCCAAGTAGTATCCAGCTTTGGTACTGGTCAACTGAACCATTCGCAACTGCTGCGGTTTATCTACCGTCGTTTGTAGATAATATCATTAAATTGAATTTGACAAGTCGTACCTTGTTTCTTTTTTAGTTATATAAGTACATATATTTAAAGACAATTGGCTACGTTCAGATGATAATTCTTCGAAATTGTGGAAAACGTTTTTATAAATTCATTTGGAAGAATGTTTTACACAGAATACAAAACTATTTTATCCTTGTACATGCAAATAAGTAACAACAAAGTGATGGCTGATTTAAATCATTTGCCAAAATGGTTTCGAAGGCAACAAACAATTTTTAAACGCGTTTTTTAAAGATTCATTTTTTGGAAACTTGGAATATGGTTATGTTATTGATCGAGTATGAAAATTCGAGGGGAAGAGTTTTACGTGTAGCTCTCATGAAAACTGTTTTAGATAGGTTAATAGGCATGTGCCAACATGAGCACCAATCAGAGATGGAAACAAGATTACATTGGGGAATTTCTTGATCAGATCTGTCATTAATTGCGCGGTAGATTACACAATCATCGGCAAAAAATCTAGTGGTGCAGTTGAGGGTTTCAGGGAGGTCGTTTATATAAATTAAAAACAGTAAAGGCGAGAGAACCGCTCCTTGAGGAGTACCTGAATTTACAGTGGAAAAAAGTGAATCATGATCTTTGAAATGAACGAATTGTTTACGATTTTTTAGTTTCTAACCATTTGAGCAATTCTACATTAAGACCAAGATTTGAAAATTTAAGAAGGAGTCTGTTGTGAGGAACTTTATCATAGGCTTTATAGAAATCCAAGAAGATGATATCAGTATGTACCTTCCCGTCAATGGCTTTGGTAAGGTCATGGATGAAAAGGGACAGTTGGGATGTAGTAGAAAGAGATCGTCTGAAGCCGTGTTGGTTGGGAAAGAAAAAGTTAATGGGGTC
Source organism: Pholcus phalangioides (assembly GCF_987345545.1). Classification (NCBI taxonomy): domain Eukaryota; kingdom Metazoa; phylum Arthropoda; class Arachnida; order Araneae; family Pholcidae; genus Pholcus; species Pholcus phalangioides. The sequence continues at coordinate 8,361,179 of NW_028301601.1, forward strand.
TAAATGAGCGTGGATTTCCTTTGCTATAATATGTTCGAAAATCTTACAACGGGATGAAGTAATAGATATTGGTCTGAAGTTAAGGGGGGTCGGAGAGGGGACCGGTTTTGTGAATGGGAATAATTTTATTGATTTTCCAATCGGTGGGGAGAATATCGGTATTTAGTGAGACGTTAAATAAGATTAAAAGAAATAGTCAGAGATTTCTTCCACGCAATATTTGAGAATGGAGTTGAATTGAACTAGGATCTTTTGGCTATATGTTCAGAATTAAATATCTTACAGCCGTTTGAGTTAAAACATGTGAATTTTTTGTGAAAATTCTCACGTATTGTTTCACGAAAACTGCCATATCTCAGAGAATATTTTGTGTATCCTAAAACTTTCAGTTCATTGCACAGATAACAGTCATATAAACATACAGTATTACAACCTATTCAAATAAATTGTGTGGTTCTCAGTACATAACGTCTGACATAAATACTGAAAATGAGCCAATTTTTAAGACATAATTTAGAATATCTCAAAAAGTTTTATAGATATTTCAGAAATTTCACTGCATTTCCTTATTTCATACAGAATTTTGATTCGAACCCCCACTTGTTTTGTGAAAATCACAGTTTTTACAAAAAAATAAGGTGCCCTGTACGTAGTCAGTTGCCTTAACAGAAAAAATGAAAATTTGACCGTTCTTCATTTTTACAGCACTGCTCAAGGGGTCGTCTCTGAGCACATAAGTTTTAACAAATAACTCATCACTTTTAACGTACACTCTTACACTATACGGCTAGCGCTAAAAGCAAATGTCATCGCGTGCGTATCTAAAATCCATTGTCATAGAGATGCAGCTTTTTCTCCTCGATCTTGCATATTTGTCGTGCATCAATATGCAAAGGTTCAAACAGATAATTGAGTGCGTTTCGACTTTCAATAAAATTAAAATAAATTATAGCGAAGAAGCATGTGGCAATTATTTTCATAATCCATAAATCATCCCCAAATTTTCTTTTTTTAAGTAGAAATAGCCAATTCATTCATTATCCCAGTCTTACTATGGATGTGCTCTAATATCGCTACGGAACGTGCCTCTGCGATCAAGTTGTATCGCACGAATATGAATCAGAAAATTCAGGAAACGTCATGTTTGTGAGTAAACCCGTGTCATATTTCGAAATCGAAGGATGACATGCGTGAAACGCTTACTGTAGTAGCGATTTCGATTCTCAATTAGGAATAAGCGTGGCAAAATGAATATAAAATGAAACGATTTGCGAACGAGGCACACACAGTACGGATCAACCGATAGTCATGAAATCGTTGGTATTGATGGTTCCAGCTCTCGTTGCTGTGATCCGCGGCCATCAGATCAGCGAGGTGTGTGTGTGTTTTTTGCCGTTATCGTGTTTTCCCGATGGCGAGGGGGTGGAAATAACTTTCCGTGATGCCAAGATCGTCCCGCTAGTCAATGACCAAGCTCCGAGTCCAAAGCTAACGGTAAGAGATACAATATTTCTCTTCGTTGGTAGAGTCACTCAAATTATACTAAATTGGCATACATTGTTGTGTCATACTCACTTATTCGTGCGGTGTTTCAAATAATTCGAGAGCTTTTATGATTAATTTGAATTTTCTCTGTTATGGAATATCAGCGATTCCGTGTGTTATGCGTACGCACTCGCTATACAGGATGCCCTGCAAGCTCTAATTCGGCTTTTATCTCATCAGCCATTCGTCGCGGATGTGAGCAACAAGGTCTGTGTGTGTGCTTTGCCGTCACCGTGTTTTGCCAATCACTTGGCGGTGGACAGAGCTTTCCGTGCAGCCAAGATCGTTCCGGAAATCATTGACCAATCTCCGACTTTAAAGCTAAAGGTAAGAGATACAATATTTCTCTTCGTTGGTAGATTCACTCAAATTATACTAAATTGGTACACATTGTTGTGTCATACTCACTTATTCGTGCGGTGTTTCAAATAATTCGAGAGCTTTTATGATTAATTTGAATTTTCTCTGTTATGGAATATCAGCGATTCTGTGTGTTATGCGTACGCACTCGCAATACAGGATGCCCTGCAAGCTCTAATTCGGCTTTTATCTCATCAGCCATTCGTCGTAGAGGCATGACTTTAATTTAAAAGTGCTCAAAAATATATATAGTAGTATTATTACTAGTACAGTAGTATTCAATCTTCGAGGACTTTTCACCCAAGACGACGCGCAGGATACGTGGGCAATTTGGAGGGCCTCAAAAAAATTCCGTGACTCCGGATTGAAAGTTAATTTCTTTCACAACTTTGCTCTTGTCAACAACACCAAATACAATTGGGATCCCAGTATTAATGACACACATTTTTTATCCCGTTTTCCCCAAAACCCTTCCAGTATTACTCCTCCCTCTGACCTTCCTTAACCTTCTCCCGTTCTCCCTTTAGTCCTCACCTCACGAACCGCCCTCCTCCTTAATTTCTCGTTTTCCACTCCAAAATAATCCTTTCAGAATTGGTACTGTTAATACAAGAAGTATAGACAATAAAATCTCCTTCGAATCCATCCTCTTGTCTCATAATCCCAATTTATCAGCGGTTTCAGAAACATGGTTGCACATTAATATCAGCAATACCGAATTCCTACCACCAAATTTTCCTGCCTTTGGTAAAGATAGAAATGCCCGTAGAGGGGGGGGGTTGCCCTTGTTTTCAACAGTTCTATTCCCCACTAATTGAAATTCCTCTTGAATCAAATATTGAAATTGTCTCTCGGTGCCGAATGGCATCACCCCAACTGCACTCCCATTGCAATTTCTTCCCTTTACATACCCCCTGCCTCGGACCCTCACTACCTCATTGAACTTGAAACAATTCTAGACCGATTTCATAATTCACATCTAACTATAGCCGGCGATTGGAATCTACCCGGTATAGATTGGCATAAAATGCAGTCCCTCTCGCGAAACCAAACAATAGAGTTCTCGAATTTAAAAAAATGGGTTAATACTCTATACTTGGAAGATCAACATTTTTAGTCGAATAATGGGTATTATCAAATCAAATCAATTTTTATTCATTTACAACATACAGAGATTTAGATTAGTTTAAACAAAACAAACCATATTTATCATCCAGAGGATGTGATGCCTGTACGGATGATTGAAAATTTACATGATAATTAATGAATAAAATATATAAAACATACGACATGAACAGAAACATAAAACAAAAAAAGAGACAGATATACAACATAAAAGAGACAAAATTATCAGTCAAATAAAAAAATACGTAAAGATAAAAAAAATCAAGAACGAAAAAACATACACAACACAAAAAAGACAAAGTTCTTAATGCATGGCGAGAAATGTAAAATAAAACAAAACATTATAGATAGAAATTATATTAGGAAAGAAAATGAAACTCGCACATACATAGACAAACAGAGACAAGAACAATTTTTTTTAATTGAAAAAATACACATAATTAAAGTGGCAAAGCTAAATTGAATAAATTTTATTGCTCCTCCTAAAGGTCAAAATAAGAGTCTACATCGTCTATTGAAATTAATAATTTGAATAATGATTTTTTAAATGCCGCGTGTGTGGGTATATTTTGTATTTCTAGTGATAGTGAATTATATAATTTCGGAGCTAAGTAATAAAAATGTTTACGAAAAATTTCTTTCCTAAAAGTAAGAATACGGTAAATCATATGAGGTCTTCGCACGGAAACATTATCTTTTAAACTGCATAAGCCTTTATTACGGTTTAAGAACAGAATAATACGAAAAAGAGCATTATGGCGTAAAGAAAGTACAATAGATAATGATTTCTAAAAATTGTAGAAGAATGAGGCTGACCCCGATTCAAAATTTTGAAAACTCTCTTTTGTATTGAAAATAAAGGCAATAAATTAGTTTTATAATCACCACCCCCATATAATTGCACCGTAATTTATAAGTGACTAAAACCAAGCACAGTAAACGTCTTTTAAGAAATTAGCGGAAACTTTCTTATTTGTATAATAAAAATTATATAAAACTAAACGAAGTTTCTTAAGTAGTTCATGAACATGAGATTTCCATTTTAAATTGCTGTCTACATTTAAACCCAAGTATTTAATACTCTTTTCTTCTTGAATTGCATCGCAATGACAATGAGGTTGAAAATCACAAGCGAGGGTATGAAATTTTAGATTAAGATGTAAATCAGATTGCATAAGATTGAAATTAACGTATTTTGTCTTCTGTACATTTAATTTTAAATCATTATCATAGAACCATTTTTGAATTACAAATACAAATACAAATACAAATACAACGCCACAACAGGCAAAATGCCCAACGAGGTGGCTGATAAAAAGATGCCCATAAAAATATGGTTGTCATATGTTTCAAAAATACAGCAACCCAATTAAAAATGCAATTAACACAAATTACAAACAATATATACACATGATAAAATATTATACAATGCCCATAAAGAATACTTATGGTTGTCTTATTCTAAGAATGGATAGCTTCTCGATTTACCCCAACATGTTTATCGTATTTCTTTTTAAACGTGTCAATTGTGTTAAAATTTACTACCTCCGGGGGTAAGCTATTCCATTTATTAACAACCCTATTGGAGAAAAATTCCCTGCGACACCATAACCTTGCATTGTCCCTCACCAATCGATACTGGTGTCCCCTTGTAAAAGCAGTCGATTGGCGGTGTACTAAAAGTTCATGGTCCATCCTATCCATCCCATTGAAAATTTTGAACACTTCGATCATATCTCCTCGACACCTGCGTTCATCCAATGTAAACATATTCAAAAAATGAAGTCTTTCTTCATAACTCAAGCCCTGTGTGCCAATAAGGACACGCGTAGCTCTTCTCTGCACCCCTTCAACCAAGTCTATGTCCCTCTGTAGGTATGGTCTCCAAAACCTTACAGCATACTCCAGTCCAGGACGAACTAAGCCTCGAAAAAGCGGAAGAATGACTTTAGGAGAACGCGAAGAGACCTTTTTGAAAATGAGACCAAGCATTCTATTCGATTTTTTGACAACCGCTGAACAATGTTCAGAAAACTTAAGTCGCTCGTCAATGAGAATTCCCAAATCGGTGACCCTAGTTGCATCCGGGATAGTGACACCATTCAACTCGTAAGAGAACCGTGGGTTGTTCGAACCAAAATGAGCGACCATGCACTTATCTACGCTAAACGTCATGCTCCATTCATTTGCCCATGCTGCAATCTTGTTTAAGTTGGTCTGGAGCAACTCCCTATCGCTTTCATTCCCGATTACCCCCATTAGCTTCAATATTAGATCGTGGTTAATATGATTCTTAAGGCTGTCAAGATCATCACATGAATACATTAAAACAGAATCATCGGCATAAGTGATCATGGAACCGTCAAATTCTAAATTACAAAGATCATTAATGAAAATCAGAAAAAGTAAAGGACCCAATATAGATCCTTGTGGGACTCCTCTATTTATATGGACATAATTACTGAAATTATCCTGTATTTTGACTCTTTGTTCTCTATTATATAAATATGAAGTGAACCAATTTAAAATATGACCCCGAATACCAGCTGAATTAAGTTTTTGAATGAGAATATAATGGTTCACATTGTCAAAAGCCTTTGAAATATCTAAAAATATTGCAACAGTAAATTTGTTCTTGTCAATGCCATTATAAATAAATTTCGAAAAGGCCAAAAGGGCATTTTCAGCACCTCGTCCTTTTAGAAAACCAAATTGGTTTTTAGCAAAAAAATTCACAGAATACAAAAAATTATATATTCTAATTGAAAGAATTTTTTCAATAAGTTTAGAAAAAATCGGTACAATTGAGATAGGCCTATAATTCAGCAGGGAATTTTTATCGCCAGCTTTAAAAACAGGAGTAATCGTGGCTCGTTTCAGTGACTCAGGAAATACAGCAAGTTGAAATGAGGTATTTATGAACTTTGAGATAAATGCGACATTATTTGCAGAAAACTCTTTAATTAAGTATATATTAATTCCATCGTAATCATACGAATTAGTTTTAGAAAAAGAATTTAAAGTATTATCAAGATCGACTACATCAAAAAAGACAAAGGAATTTATGGTAGGCGCAAGGTATTTTTTAAAATCATCATTGTTACCAAATAAAGACGTATTGTGGCTTATATGATCAAAGTGGGGGTTGAATTGATTTGCAAGTTCTAGAGTATCAGTAGAATCTGGCAACACAATAGCTTTATTTTGTTTTTCCACAATACTGTTAATAAATTCCCATTTCTTTTTATTTGTATCGCATTTCATAAACTGTTGCTTGTAATATTCATTTTTAACAAATTTAGTACGCATTTTAAGCTCATTGGCTGTGCATTGATACGCTGTTCTGTAGATTCTGTCAAATGGATATTTCCGCATTTTTTTATACAGTTTTTCTTTTCTACGAACCATACGTAACAATTCGTTTGTCATCCAGTTATTATTAAATTTATGCGTTCTCCTAGTGCGATATTTGAAGTTATTTTTAATAGAATTCAATGCAAATGCAAAAGCTTTCTATTGCGTATCGATATCAACATTATCCCTCCAATTGTATTTATAACTATTTAGAAAATTAGAAAGCATATTTTTGTCGATTACTGTAAAATACCTACAATCAGAAATTTTTGAGCTTGGAATTGTATTATGGCTCTATTTCATAACTATGGGAAAATGATCAGTTAGATTATTAATAATTATTCCAGAAGAAATAGTGGATGGGTTATTTTGTGATTTAAAAAAAATATGACCGATGCAAGTGGATGTATCTCTCACTCTAGTAGGCTTATTTATCATTTGATCATTTTTGTCGCACCACGGTCATTTTCTGCACACGAGGGCTAATTAGACCGGGACCTACAATTTATCGCCGATTCCGAACGGCAGGCTTGTTTTTTTATACTCATCGGGAGGTTGGTGCGCTAACCTCTCGATGGGGGGACTCCCTGCGGTAGCAATTCTTTGCTGCGGTCAAGTCGCCGTTTTTTTTTGTACCCCTGTGTCAGGAAAGTTTTCTGACAAGGACGAACCGGGTATCGAACTCGCGACACCTCTAAACATCCTTTGGTACTTTAGGCGAGCTTCTTATCGACCGGGCTACCGCGCCCCTGGGGCTTATTTATCAGACACTTAAAACCATATTGGCTTAGACAGTTCAGGTAATCAAGGACGTCAATACTGTTTGTGAAAATGTCTATATTTAAATCCCCAATAATTATAATATTATTGAAATTAAGGTTGGATAAAACAGATTGGAGCTCATTATTAAATTCAGCTACTGTGAATTGGTGAGAACGATAGATAAGAGTGCAATATTAAATTCCCTGCTGAATAATAGGATACATTCAGCCGTAGTGAAATGAATATCAATCTGATTAAAAATCAGATTTTCCCGTACAAAGACTGCGATTCCCCCCGACCTGCTATTTTCTCTGCAACAGAAAAACGAGTTGAAATTTTCCAACTTATTATACAAGTTCACTTCATTACTATAAATCCAAATTTCAGAAAAAATTAATAAAGATATTTTGTTCAAACAACCTGAAAATTCTGCTAAAAAATTATTATAGTTAGCTCGCAAACTCTGAATATTTGTATGAAATATATTTAAACTATACTTGGTTGGTAAATACGTAAAAAATGCACTTATATCATCCAGACCTGTAATAATTTTACAATCATAATCAGGTTCAGTTATTATATCAGTTAAGAAATCGAAGGTAAATCCTTTTCAGAGTTTATTCGTATGACTCTGGATGATTCATTCTTGCGCAAAAAAATTTTGTCGTCACGTACCCAACCAAACTTATAGTCATGCTCAACTTTAAATTTTCGTACAAGGAAAAACAACTTCTTCAGCTCAGGAGTTAAATGTTCATTGAAATATACCGGGGTAGTAGAGAATCGTGAATTGATTTGTGACGCACTTACTTTTTTAATCTTTCAGTTTCTTCAACACCTGATCACGCACCAGCTTGGACGAGAATTGAACGATAATCGGTTTAGGTTTGTCTTTATTCATACTAGGCACACGGTGAGCGACCATTATGCTGTTGATCATTTCACATTCAGCCAAATCTTCGATCTTAGATAAGATCTGGGGCAGATTCTCATTTTCTGATTCCGGGACATTAGTAATCTCCATGTTAGTACGCCTTGAATATTGCTTCAACTCAATGATGTCATATTGCAGTTTCCTCATTTCGGATTTGATCTCCATATTTTCAGTTGCGAGAGTCTCATTCCTTGATTGCAATTCCTCATTTTTGTTCTGTAGCTGAATTAAAGAGTCCTTCAGGTCTTTTATGACAGCATTATTGAAATCGATCACTTGCTTGAATTCTTCCAACTTGTTGGTTACCAAGTCCTTGAGATCGGTGTTTTGTTGCATAATCCTCTCCAAGAAATCCGAGATATTCGGGCAATCACTACCGCCAGCAAAAGTATCCTTGGGGGAGGACGTACACGCAAGTCCATTTCCTCTGTTTATCCAGTGACAGTTTACGAATAGCCTTACCGCTGAAACCGCTACACGTGAAATGGTAACTTCATTGGCACCCGCTACATTTGAGTGAATCGGAAATCTCAACTGAATCAGAGCACGTGTCACACTTCGGCATGATTAAGCGATGTAATTAGATGACAGGAGCTTAAACACTTACAAAAATTAATTCATCAACAATTGCTTGAACCTATTAACAACAAATTAGTCACAAAACTTCGGGAAAATTACTAAAAATTAAGAAAATTTACGGAGCGACAAGTAAACACAACCTACGGCGTTCGCTGTTGCCACTCAACAGTACAATATTAAAACTTGCCTCATCTGACTGAATATTATGGAATAGTACATCAAGATTCTTTTGAGATAGGCCTACCTCTGATCATGTGCCTAGCCATGGGGACAAGGGTATTGCGAGTCCCTTTCACCCTTTCTAGGGAATTCCTGACCAAACTGTCCAAGCTTTGCTCCTCGACCAAAGCAATCTGAGCACTTTTTTTCGAAGGAAGATGAGTTAAGGCGGATACACACTACACTGACGTGGCGTGTTACCACACGTTTGTGCGTGTGATATAAAGTTCCACCAATGAGTTTTCTGTAGGTACGTTCACACTGTGTTGACGTGACGTGGTAAAGTCTGTGATGATGTAATCTGACATAACACGCAAAAATCCGTGCGCACCACTCTGACGTGACGTGGGACCGCGTAGAAATGCGTGCGATATAAATTCCACCAATGAGCCTCCTGTAGGTACGTTCACACTGTGCTGACGCGACGTGTGAATGTGTCGGTTCATGAAATCCGACGTTACACGCCTTATTACGTGTCACAAAAAAAATCAAATCGTTCAGATTTTCGTCAGTCGTGTGGTGGCATGTGAAGACGCCATATTTGTTTTCCTCGTTCATGTTTTGATCAATTTTGTTTTTTGTTCGCGTTTTGATTTATTTGAATTTTCTTCGTGTTTTCATGTAATTTTTGTTTTGCTCGTGTGTTGATGATGGAAGAGCAACTGATCGAACACGTTTCGGTCAAATCGTGAAATCGTCATTCGATCAGAAAAAACTTGTTTTTCTCCGATTTTCAGGTCAGTGAAAAAATTATTTACTTAGTCTTTGAAATTGTAAAATTAAACAAGTATATCTTAATATGAGATAAATAAACATATGTGTTACGGTAAATTTCACATATGCGGTTATTATACATAATAGCTGGTTATTATGGACTTACTAATCGTCTTCCTGAGTTTGATAAATTGCCCTAAATTTATCACATTTACCGGTGATTATGTATAGTACCCAAGCGTGATTAGTAAATTTAAATACTAAAAACTGCAGCTTTTACTGGTGATTACGATAATAATCATGCGTCGCATCGTTGGTCAACATGATAAAACGTACTATATAATAATTCACACAAGATTGTAAAATTTTTATCATTGTATCGGGGCACGATCGTAAAATTTGTTATCATTACGTCGGGGTACTGCTCGTCAAATTTGTTATTATATCGGGGTCCGACTATATTCATCAGACATAACTCATTTGGAATTTTTATTCATATTTATAAATTTCCCCAACTACACTAGGAATTATTTTTTTTATATGCAAATTATCAAAAACAATACATTTTGGACAGAGGCGCCGACATGTAGAAAACATTGAGGGGAGATGAAAAATCCTTTTTCTTCCTGTATATATCGGACCCCATACGCCGAAGAGGCGAAATGGTGCATTGCATTGTACATGAATTAATTATTGGGGGGAAAAGGGGGGCTCAGCCTCGTCATAAAATTTATTTGAGGGGGGGGGACAGTCCCCAGCTTCCAGCGTCTATGATTTTGAATTTTATTGGGGGCTTGCATTTCGAAATTGACCTTCAACACAAGCGGTCGGTGATATCAAAAAGGTTGGGAAACGCTGCAATATAACGACCAATAAATATCATTAAATCGACCAAAACAACGACGGAAATCAGCTTCCTCCCCCAAAAGATATGAACAAAATTCGTCTTTGAGTGTGTTTAAAATTTCTCTCTGTTTCCCCTTTTTTTAGAGTATAAAATGGCGGCCGAAGAACACAGATTGAAGAATGCAACCGACAGAATAGCCGAGATGGGCCACGCTTGGAAAGCACAAACGCCTAGAGCAATAAAGTTGCACGTCATGTCAGAGACGTGTGAATTCAGATTCGGGGAAATTCTGTGACGTGGGAATTTCCACGTCACGGAATTTCCACGAATAAGATTTCACAAATTCGATATCGTAGTGTGTTTCGGTCTTAATGCATCACACCAGTGTGCACACCGCATAATGTCTGATATGATCTCGCGCCATCTGACGTCACGTCATAGCAGTGTGTATCCGCCTTTAGTCTATTGCAAGGATGTCGATGCTCTGTACGTTGCATTGGGGCATCAGTAAAATCCCCTAGAGTGGAGGTTATTCATAGATTCCTCTAAAACCAGCTTGAAAGCAGTACTTTTGCACAATGGTAATGAAAACCCCTCCATTCCCATCGCTTAAGGGGCCCACGTGAAGGAAACATATGAAAACATGAAAGTTTTATAACGGATGGTTCAGTATGAAAGACATGCCTGGCACCTTTGCGGAGATTTGAAAATCATTGCTCTTCTACTCAGTCTTCAACTAGGATGTACCAAATTTTTTGCTATTTCTTGTACTTGTGGGACAGCAGAGATAGACAAAACCATTATATAAAAAAACAATGGCCACCAAGAAGACAGCTCGTTCCGGGAACCAAAAATGTCGTCAGTCAGCCCCTGGTGGATCCCCAGAAAGTCTACCTGCCACCTCTACATATTACACTGGGATTGATGAAAAATTTTGTTAAAGGAACGAATATACATACTGTATAGAAATGGCGACGGTTTATTAGCTTTCTAAAGAACAAAATTTCCACGGGTCAGTGACGCTAAAATCAAGGAAGGCATATTCGTTGGCCATCAAATCCGAGAATTAATGAACGATGCTGAGTTCAATGCCACCTTAAATGAGCAAGGAACACCAGCATGGGAGTCATTCAAGAAAGTAGTCCAGAACTTTCTTGCAAATAACAATACGGACAAATATAAGGGACTTGTGGAGGAATTACTTCAGAACTGTAAAGCTCTTGGTTGCAATATGTCACTGAAGATACATTTTCTTCACTAACATTTGGATTTTTTCCGTATAAAAAGAAAATCTAGGTAATGTCAGCGGTGAGCGATTCCACCATGCAATCGCATTATCAAGGCAAGTGGAGCCCAATGCCACATGCTGGCCGATTACTGTTGGACATTAAAAAGAGATATTCCTGCTGCAAAATACAGAAGAAAATCATGTAAAAATACCTTTTGAACTGCCATTAATATTAGAATTTAAGTTATTTTACGTTGTAAGCAAATGCGAAAAATATACGTTTCTCAAAATTTTAAACGCGTGTTACTCAAAAACTATGCCTGGCAGACAAATTCTGAAAGCAGATTCGGAATCAGTGGGAAAATACTATTTGATCAAAGGAACACGAAAAAAGTGAAAGTTTGTTTACCAGTGTTATCGAATGTCCAGCAAAAATTTCTCTTTTGAGTAAGTTCTTGCCTCCAAATTCAGACCTAATGTGCTGCCATCTATAGGTGGATATACCTAGCAAGTACGGTATTTAGCATTAGAAAAGCGTAGCTGCCAAGTCTCCCGAATTTTAGCTTCATCTCTCGACCTCTCGAGAAGTTCTTAAATCTCCCGCATTTTTACGAAAATCACAAAAAATCCCTAATTGTCCCTAAAAATTCCCTACTTCATTTGAAAAGAATCCCCGCTTCTGAAAACAATCCCCAAGAAATTTCTTGTGGAGCAAAAAGTATTTTGTCCGTTTTTTTCCCCCTTTCGAAACGACGTCACACGTCGTAAATAGGGGGAATAGTGAAAAATTTATTTTCAATATATATATATATTTTTTTTTAACCGGGGAATTTCCAGGCCAGGGGCAGTTGCTACTTTCGCACCTCTAGTTCCCAACCCATGATCTGACCTTTAGGAATCTATTTCACACTTCATTGCTTTTCATTCGCCACAAATGAGTGATAAATGAATTTATGGTGTATGGCAAGAACACTATATGCATATAACAAATTTCCAAACACAAGAATAAATCTACTTCTGGAGAGATGATGTTATTTTCCCGGCCCGTAATACATCGGGACTCGTGCAAAGATTTTTTTCAGTTATGGGACGCTGCAAATGTTTTAATATTAATGCGTGGTATGAAGAAAAGAAAGTTCTGTCTCTAGTGTATAGATAGAGCACTTGCTCGGTATGCAAGGGTACCTGGATTCAATTCCTGGAGAACTTTTTTCCCTGAAGTTTCGCATCTCGGCATAATAACCAGGAAAATCTATTTCCTGAATATACATGTTATTGCCAAAACTCGAAGTGCGGCCGTCTCGCGAAGGCCACTTCGCGACTCCACCAAGATTTTTGGTCAAAGTCCTAATTACAAAAATGTGATTCTTACCTTGGCCTGCCATTCCGCCAAGTGGCCGGAGATCCCTGGCAAAAAGATCGATGTACTGACGGGCCCAAATCCTTTTTTATGACATGAATGTCGCTCTCCACTTGTTAATACAAGATATACAGAAGACCCGGTAGAGGCGGAGATGAGTTTTTTCCTTCCTTAAAAAATCAACATCTCAAATAATAAATATCTTCACAACATCCAGTCTTCTGTATATCTTGTATAAATCCTTTTCTTTAATCGCCAACGTATGAGACATGTCTGCATGTAGCAGCTGTATTAGTGCGACCAGCAGCTCCATGCGACGAGACAGAGAGAGAAAAAAGTGAAATTCGAAAGGAAAAACTATACAAATAATTATACAAGCGTATAGTTTTTTCACCAAATTTTAGGGGAGAAAATAATTACAGCATCGTGACTACGGTTTGATTGACATTAGTATCACGGAAAAAATACGGAACTTGTCCGAAACGAACGCCAAAGTTATATATATATATGTCTTTGGCATTCGTTTGTTCATTCATTGCTTGAGAACTAATAATTATGTTTCGAATAGGTGAGTTTTACCAGCCTAAATGTTGACTATGGGCAAAAGGTTCAGGACATATCATCAATAAGTATGCCGACCGTTTCATTCGCTGAGGCGGAGGTATTCGTCAACTATACCTTGATCCTGATTGGTAGGTAATCTTTATCTAATATATAATTCTTTATTTTTGTCAAATAATTTTCTGTCAAATTATTTTTTTGTTATGACATGCGATTGTTTGCTTAGCACCAACCGGTTCGAGTAAAAATCTGAATAACAACACTCAGCTCGTGAACTGGCTCGTCGTCAACATCCCCGGCAATAAAATCAGTGACGGTCGCACTGTCGTACCTTACGTAACGCCAGCAAAATTCTCAATAGGTGAGTATAGACATTGAAATATGCTGTTACACTAAATATAAGTTGGTTACGAAGACAATAGTATTGTTCTCTGGATATAGACAGTCGAATCCCTTTCTAACGAATACCGTTATAGCGAAAATTTCGTTTTAACGAATACTTTTCTAATCCTCCAAGATGAGTTTACATAGGAACAACGGAAAAACCTGGAATTCCTTAATAACGAAGTGATTTCTCCGGTCTATTGAAGTTCGTTATAACGGGAATCGACTGTATATGTACATAATTTAGTCGTAATAATTTGTATATTTGCATAACTTTATTTTTTAGATAGTCCTTCTTTGTGTTGAGTTATATTTTCTCCTGCGACTCACTGTACTCACTGAGCAGGGTCCTTGAAATCCAGCGGTGAATCATTTTCTTATAAACAAACAGATTCTTAAGTAAATTCGTGGTGTCCAGTACGTGAAATGTAGCCACTGTGCGGTCGTGAGGGCATCGTGCTGAACTCTCATCGAGATGATCCAGACCCCGTTGGCGGTACAATAATGATTGGATCAAGTTGGTTTTCTACGGTATTCCAACTTGAAGGCGTGAATGTGAGCCGATCTCTAAAAACGTCTTCCGCAGAGAGCACGCAGACATACAACACATAAGCGCACCTTCATTTCAACATATACCAATTCGTTAGCAGATCCGCAGAGGAATATGGACGAAGTGCATGTGTTTTAGTAGTAGTAGTAGACCTACAACGCGATACTTACATGACATGAAAATTCAAGCATTTGCCATCTTTACTTTGGAACATGGCAGATAGATGACAGCACCAACAATAAAACGAAACAAACACATTTATCACAACATAAATACGTTTAAAACTGAAAACACACATTCCGGCATGTACCGATCCAATAGAGATTCCGCTAAGGAATGTGCACGACTAGCACGTACGGTTAAGTAGTAGTAGTAGTATCCGAAATGTCTGATTGCTCATTAGCTTCATTCTATTGAATGGCCACGGCCAGATCCAAATGGCTGTTTAGCTCCGAAAAATCATTCACAATCACACATTCAATATTTAAATACGTATGCTCATTTTGGGGAAAATATGCTTATGGTTATACCTGAGATCTGTAATCACGATGAAAAAGTGTGTTGTGTGTTTATTTAGCTAATATGTTGCACGTATGTTCAAACATTTTCATACTCGTTGCAGTGAATCGCATGAGCGTCTTCCTTTACTACGAACAAACCACCGTCTTGGGAAACGATACTCTCAAGTCGTTCAAGGATAACCTCAGATTCGGATTCAATGTCAGGGAATTCGAGAAACAGTTCAACCTCGTGGAACCACCCATGGCTGGTAATTTCATGCGGTCGGTGTCCTACTTTGGATGAATGACGAATATGTATAAGGATGTAATTAAGTGAATAAATACAATAGATATATTACATACAAATGTCAAGATTCCAATTTCTTATTGTCATACTCCTGTTCCTGGGATCTCTTTCAAAACGTACGGCATGTGTTATATAAATGAGTCGCGGGGGTCCTCTTAATGTACATAGGGTCTCCCAGGAGCGTCGCGAAACAACATGTCATAGCTATCTGACAATATTGATTCGTGCCTACTCAGAATGAAACAGAGTTTACACAACTGAAGAGTTGTAAGTCAAAATCATTTTCTTTCGAATTAGCGGGTTTAATAAAATCCGCTAGTATTAAACCCGCCAGTACCAGTAGCAATCGAAAAAGCGTCCGAGTGGTGCATTGCGAAGATGCTCGTCTTCCACCCCTGAAGGTTACCATATGGCTCCACGGGTTCGATCTGGTGTAAGAACATCGAATGTGTGCAAGTTCTTTACCTCCTAACCAGATCATGGTCCAACGCTCTGTCTCAATGAAGAGATTTTCGCTGTTGGCGAAGGAGACCTGGGCCATTCATCTTGTTGATTTTTCAGCATCCAATTGTGCAAATGTGATTTATTAGTTTGAATGAATATGCAATATGTATACAACAAAATGTCAAAAAAGATCGTGAACCTCAATTTCTGCAGAGGATTTCGGATCACCGAATATTGCCGGTAAAGCCTGGACAGCGGACGTTAGGTTAACAACATATGCATGCATAACTTCCAGCATGCCCAAGTCTTCTTCGACAACTGTGCGGCTGGTCATGATTTGGTTAGGAGGCGGAGGTAAAGAACTTGCTTTCGATTTCATTCCTGTAAAGCCTTGAGGTAACCTTCACGGTGGAAGACGAGCATTATCAAAAACCTCGGAAGGTCACATCAGCCCCGTGGATGTGCACATCTGTGAGTTGTTTGTTCCTACGAAACTCCCAAGATGTCAGAGGCTCCCACTCCAACGGGTTTTGTTTGGGCTCAAATTGAATTTCCTAACAATGAAACTTCTGGTGCATTGAAAATGTTCAAGTTTTCAATTAATACATTTATTATGATCATGTTCACGAGAGCACCGCAGTTATCTGATGAGGGAACAAGAGAGCCCCGTGGGTATCAGAATTTATCAACCACTGCCATAAAGTAGGGGAATACTTAACATGGTGAGAGTTATTACCTCATATAGTCCACAATATACACTCGTTCGCCAAAATATTAGGAACACCCTGCTACTCAATACTACTACTAATATCGTGTGGGACCTTCTCTGGTTCTGTTGACAGCAGATATTCTTCTTGGTATGGACTCTACAAATTGCTGAAACCGTTGAGGAGATATATTTGCCCATGCTAACGGAACGGCAGCTCTCAACTACGTCAGATTAGAGGGAAGTTTTTTGGAGCTTTTAAGAGATATTTCAACCTCGTCCCACAAACGCTCAATTGAATTGAGATCGGGTGACCGAGGGGCCATTGAAGCAATTGAAACACTGAATCATGTTTCTCAAACCAACCTGAGATAATTCCATCCCCGTGGAAGGGTGCATTGTCCTGCTGGGAATAGCCACCATCATCAGGGATTATTATGGCCATAAATGGGTGCACGTGATCAGCAACCAGGCATTGACGGATATTTCTAATGGAAATGAAGGACCAAAAGTGTGTACTAGGAATATTCTCCCCAGACCGTGACTCCGCCGCCACCCGCTTGAACAGTTGTCATGTGGCATACCGGATCTATAGCTTCGTACTGCTTGTGCCACACACGGATCCTGCCATCAATGTCATGAAGAATAAATCTTGATTCCTCCGACCAGACATCCTTTTTCCATTCATCAAGTGTCCACCTTCGGCGTTTGTCAAGTCTTGTATGGGCTTTTCGGATATTTTTTATAATTATTATTATTTTTCTGTTCATGTGAGTGGCAACAGTTAGTTTTGTCAAGCTGGCGAGTCCAGTCCAGTCTTGAAGTGTTCCTTTGAAAAGATGTAAATAAAAACACGTTAAGTTTTTTGTCGCTCTTCAAATTAATAATTGAACCCGCGATGCTGGTAGCAGTTAATTTCCCCGGCCAGCACGTTTCGAACTGAACATTTTTTGGTACCCTCGGCGGGACTGTTTCGATTAATAGTGTAGTATTTCCCGTAATTTGTTTCTAGTGTGTTTCTTATCGCGAAATGGAAACTTTGAATAAAACAAGAGCGGCACAACGAACTGCTTATACGAAATCATATAATAAGTTGGAAGTGTTACTTTCTACCAGTGATGTGCAGTCAGTGGCGGTAGAGGCAGAACTGAACATTTTTATTTCTAAGGCAGAGCGGTTGGACGGCACGCACACGGCTATTTTAGCCCTTCTGGATGAAGCCGAATTTGAGGCCGAGTATGAGATCGTGGAGGATTTTCGTGATAGAGCTTTAAGAATTCGTTTAAGTGCTCAAAGAATCATCGATACACCTCATCACGGAAACAGCAGTGCTGACACCTCGGTAATTCGTGAAAATGTTACGGACCGAAAGTTTAGGTTACCGAAGCTAGAGTTGCGAAAATTTGATGGTGAGGTAAAAGAATGGTTGCCGTTCTGGAGCCAATTTGAAAAGATCCACGTGGACAAGGACATTGCTGAATCGGACAAGTTCCAGTACTTGTTGCAATCAACGGTGGAAGGATCTCGTGCGAGAGAGGTGGCGGAAAGTTTTCCACCCACCGGGTAAAATTATCAGAAGGCAGTGGACAGTTTGAAGTGTCGGTTTGGACGTGATGATTTATTGGTAGAGGTGTACGTCAGGGAACTTTTGAAGTTGGTTCTAAAGAATGCCACATCTCAAGGTTATTCAGACAGGTTATGTGTACTTTATGATAGCTTGGAGTCACAAATACGTGCCCTCGAGACTCTGGGAGTTACAACTGAGAAAAGTGCTGCGCTACTTTTTCCGCTAGTGGAATCCTGTCTTCCAGAGGAGCTACTCAGAGCTTGGCAGAGAAGTCCAAATGTTGAACATCGAAGTGATCCACAGATCCGACTGGAGAGCTTGCTCAAGTTTGTTAAATCTGAAGTTGAGTCTGAAGAACGGATCAATCTCGCAATGGCTGGATTTGGTTTGAGGGAAGTGTTGCCAAATAAAGGAGGATCTCATAGAGCAACTTGTGAGAAGGTGCCCACTGCCGCTAGTTTGCTTACTTCAAGTGTACGTGATGGAAAAGTTTGTGTTTTTTGCAATTGTAAGCATGAAAGTTCAAATTGTTTCAAGGCTCAAAAGATGATTTTTGCAGATAAACAAAAATTACTCAAAGATAAGGGACATTGTTTCAAGTGTTTGAAGGGGTCTCATCGAGCTGTCAGATGTAAACAATTTGTGAAATGTGCTATTTGCTCTAAGGGTCACCATGTTGTTATGTGTCCAGATTTAGCAAGTAACAAACCAGTTACAGGGACGTGTCAAGGTGAACGTGTCAAAGATGCTGTGAAGTTACATAAAGAAGAGTCAATCAATTTGGCTAAGTTCTCCAAATCAAATCCGAAAGTACTGTTGCAAACGCTTAATTGTTATTTAGTCAAAGGGAAGCGTACTTTGAAGGTGAGAGTATTATTTGACACCGGCTCTCCAAAATCGTACATTAGAAAAGAGACAGCTTCTGTTTTAGGATATGTACCTTTGCGCCAACAAGTGCTTTCTCATTCTCTTTTTGGTGGGAGAAAAATTGGTGAAGAAGTTCATAATGTATATAAGATGGAATTAGGAAGTTTGGATGGTAAATTCCTCTGCAACTTTGATGCTCTTGAACAAGACGAAATCTGTGACAACATCCCTTCAGCACAGAATGGACCTTGGATGGAGGAATTGAGATCTATGAAAATTTTTGTGGAAGATGCTGAAGATACAAAAGGTGTTGACGTGTTGATTGGAGCTGATGTGGCGGGAAGATTATTCACTGGAAAGAAAAGGGTTCTCAAATGTGGACTTGTTGCTATGGAGACCTGTCTTGGATGGACTTTGCTGGGAAAGACTAATATGTATTTGGAAGATGGAGATACAGTAGCAGCAACGACCATTGCAATGTTTGTAAAAGAATCCAAGATATCAGATCTTTTCGACCTTGATGTGCTTGGCATAACTGATCCCGCTGCCACAAAACTGAAGCAAGAGAAGGAGTTTCTGACCAAACAATTTTTTGAAGAGACTGTCCAGGTGAATACAGATGGCAGGTATGAAATTGCTCTACCTTGGCGTGAAGATCATTCACCCCTACCCTCTAATAAGGACTTGGCTGTAAAGAGGTTGGACACCATGACCAAGAGACTCCATACAGAAAATTTGTTCAACTCATATGGTGATGTCTTCAAGGAATGGGCGTCCTTAGGTATCATCGAAGAAGTACCAGATGAAGCTGTAGAAAAAGAACATTATTTGCCTCATAGACCGGTTGTCAAGAAACAAGGAACCTTCAAGGTGCGTCCTGTGTTTGATGCTTCAGCTAGGAAGGTAGGATCGCCCTCTTTAAATCAGTGTTTGGAGCCTGGTCCCAACTTGTTGGAATTGATTCCTAACCTTCTTCTAAGATTCAGAGAATTCAAGTATGGGCTCACTGCAGATATTGAGAAGGCTTTTTTACAAATAAGTGTACGTCCAGGAGATCGCGATTATCTACGTTTCTTGTGGTGGAATGAGAAGGAAAACTTGATGATCCTGCGTCATTCTAGAGTTGTATTTGGCGTCAAAAGTAGTCCATTTCTCTTAGAAGCTGTTCTGGATCATCACTTGAAGAAATACTTAAATTATTCAAAATTCCAACACACTGCTGAGAAACTCCTCAAGAACTTCTATGTTGATAATCTTGTCATCAGTCTGGATAATGAATTTGAAATTCCATATTTCATTGAACAAGCTCGTTCAATCATGGCTGAAGGAAAGTTCAATTTGAGAGGATGGCAGTACACAGGAGATGACAACCCAGATAAATTCACAGCACTTCTAGGACTTGTGTGGGATCGTGAAAAAGATGTTCTTAAAATGAACTTGGATTGGTTGGAGACTTACGAATTTGATAAGATTTCCAAAAGGACAATTCTTTCTGTGACTCACAAAATTTTTGATCCTATCGGTTTCTTGTGTCCTGTTTTGCTGAAACCTAAGCTGTTGTTACAGAGAATGTGGAGGGATGGCTTGTCATGGGACAATAAGGTGAAAGATGATTTGAAAAAGGAGTTTATGGATTGGTATGTGGACCTTATTCTTTTGAGGGATGTGTCCATTGAGCGTCATTTTTTGCATGAATCAGAGAGTAAGAAAAGTGTTAGTGTTCACACCTTCTGCGATGCAAGTGGCTATGCATACGCCGCTGCAGTCTTCATTCGTGTTACGTGTTTGCAGGGCATCAAAGTCCATCTATTGGCAGCTAAATCTAGAGTTTCTCCTGTGAAGCCCGTCTCTATCCCTGGTTTAGAACTGTTGGCTGCCACGGTGGGAGCTCGCTTATGTAAATCTGTTTTAGAGGGGCTCCAGTGGAAGGATATTGAACAACATTTTTGGACTGATTCTACCACAGTATTGACCTGGATACAACAAAATGAACCGTGGAATGTTTTTGTACATAATCGAGTACAGGAGATAAGGAAGTTGACAGATCCAGACCTCTGGAGATATATTCCAGGGACTAGCAATCCTGCTGACCTACCATCAAGAGGCTGTTCAGCCAGACAATTGTTGTCAAATAAATGGTGGAAGGGACCTACATGGCTTTCACAACCAGAAGCAGAGTGGCCTGCTACAGAACTTGTATTTGACAGAGATGCTATCTTAAGAGAAAAAAAGAAATCTACATCAAATTCTGTAACTATTTGTTCATTGAGCCAGTCAACTACTGAAGGAGATGGAGATGCATCTCAATTCGACTACTATTTCTCAAGCTATGACAAGATGATTCGAATGATGGCCTGGATGTTGAGATTTATTTCTAACTGTCGTGTTTCTAAATCTTTGAGAGTGACTGGAGAATTATCGTATGAAGAAGTCAAAAGAGCAGAAATCAAGTTGCTGAAAGTTGTGCAAAACGAATACTTCTTGGATGAAAAGAACAAAAAGAAATTGAGTTCATTAATGCCATTCACAGATAATGATGGACTTTTGAGGTTGAAAACCAAGATAACTTACAGGAAAGATACGTTTGATTTTCGCAGTCCTATCGTTTTGCCTTCAGACCACAAGGTGGTAAAGCGACTAATAATGACAGAGCATAAGAAGAATTCGCATGCTGGGACTCAGATGCTGTTGAATATTCTAAGAGAACATTATTGGATTTTGAATGCAAGAAAAACTGTAAGATCTGTTTTGGCTAAGTGTGTTGTTTGCTTGAGGCATGCCAAACAGACACTGACTGCTCCAACATCTTCGCTGCCTGAAAACAGAATAAAAGACGCAAGTGTTTTTGAGATTGTTGGAATCGATACAGCTGGGCCCTTATACTTGAAGGGAAATATCAAGGCGTGGATATGCATATACACCTGTGCTGTATTTCGAGCTGTTCATTTTGAACTTTTATCATCTCTATCTACTGAGGCTTTCCTGCAAGGTTTTCGGAGATTTATTGCACGTAGAGGTAGGCCCTCTATTGTTTACTGTGATAACGGTACCAATTTTGTGGGTGCTTCCAATCAATTGAAACTGGTTGACTGGGATGAAATTGCCCGACATAGCACTACAAAGAGAATTCAGTGGTTCTTTAACCCATCTACTGCTGCCTGGTGGGGTGGTTTTTGGGAACGATTGATTGGTGTTACCAAACAGATTTTGAGAAAGGTTCTTGGTCGATCTCTTCTGTCATATGAAGAACTTTTGACTGTGTTGTGTGACACTGAGTCAATAGTGAATTCTAGACCACTTACCCATGTATCAACTGTGGATAGTAGCTTAATTCCGCTATCACCAAACAGTTTCTTGCAAGACATCTGTGAAACTGGAGTGCCTGATGTTGATCAAATTGATGAAAAAAGTCTTAAGAGAATGAAGTATCGACAGCAATTGGTAAATGACCTTCGGAAAAGATTTCGATCTGAATATTTGGGGCTTCTGATTCAGAGGGGTGAGTGTAAGAAATATGACAAGCAGATAAATGTTGGTGACATTGTGCTCATTGGAAATGATTCAACAAAATCTATCGAATGGTCATTGGGACTGGTAACAGAGATATTGCCTGGCAGAGACCAAGTGAAAAGATTGGTGCGGCTGAAAACATCTAAGGGTGAATGCCTGAGACCAGTTCAGAGACTTATCCTCCTAGAAGTCTCAGCGGATGATACTCAAAGGTCCAAGATGCAGGAGGTGAAGACTAGGTCTGGCAGGACAGTAAAAGCTCCTACAAGACTGAAACTTTGAAAATTGTCTCATTTTTTTTTTATTTTGACTAATTGAAAATAATTTTTTTGCCTTCGAGTTGAAGTCGCAATTTTGCATATCATGTTTGTTCTTAGATTTTGATGAGGATTAAGTTGTTTTCCAACAACTTAAGGTGGGAGGATGTCAAGTCTTGTATGGGCTTTTCGGATATTTTTTATAATTATTATTATTTTTCTGTTCATGTGAGTGGCAACAGTTAGTTTTGTCAAGCTGGCGAGTCCAGTCCAGTCTTGAAGTGTTCCTTTGAAAAGATGTAAATAAAAACACGTTAAGTTTTTGTCGCTCTTCAAATTAATAATTGAACCCGCGATGCTGGTAGCAGTTAATTTCCCCGGCCAGCACGTTTCGAACTGAACAGCGTTCTCTAGCCCACAAAAGCCGTTTTCTTCTAATTTGCTGCGAAATCTAAAGGACTCTTGTGGTTGCCGTTTACTGAAACCGATTCATTATAAGATCCGCCTTGTAGAGCGTATATGATTTGGTTTGGATATGGTTAAGGATATGATTTGCGATGATTCTGAGTTATATTGCGGTGCAATTTGTTGCGGTGTAGCACTTCTGTTGTAAAGCTGCATTAAGAGTCAACTTTCAAGTGGGTTTGCTTCTGTTGCTGCACACCCATCTTTTTCTGAGGAAGAGAGAGAGAAGAAAAATTTCACATTTCAAAACTGAGAAGTCCCTCACTTTTCAAATGTGATTACAGAGATGTGTAAAAGGTGGGAATCCGTGCAAAATTCTGTAGAAAAGTGCCAATGAAATAGAAGCACAGTAAAGAAAGCAATGAATTTGTCCAACGACAATGCAATTTCCCATCTCCGAGAAATCCTAAAAAGGAGGAAAAAAGCAAGTGCCATTGGATACGTTCTTTTTAAAATCACACAAAAAGAACAAGAATGCAAACAACAGTGAGTCCGTAAATCGTCCAACACGAGATAGTCCTCTTTTCTTTCGTTGTTTAGAGGCCGTTCAAGTAAATCGTCGTCATCGATTGGGGGGGGGGGGGTGAGATGGGGTTTCCGATTTGCTCACTTTTGATGACAAGGGGGGGGGTTTGGATAATGCTTCCGTCATCAACCACCCTTTATGAAAATATGAAATATTTTTAATGGCATCTTACTCCGTGCGCCAAAAACCAGAAAAACCTTTCGATAGTTTGTGGACACTTTGAAGTAACATTCCCTCCCCACCACCATTGATAAGTGCCCTACAGCAGGGTTTTCCAACGTGAAAGCTCTATCGGAACCCTTGATGATTATGAGTCTATTCCGCGGAACCCTTAACAAATTTTGAAAATTTTTTCAGTATACAGGGTAATATGGACCATAATTATGACCCATATTTTACGCGACAGATTGATTTTTTTTAATAATATACGGCTATTTCATCGTTTACATAAAAACGTTTTCGTCAAGCTTGCTAAAAAACCCACTTTGAAGTTTTTAAATTGTGAATTCGTTATCTTAACATCAATGAAAATGACCGTTTCTTTTCCATTCGGTCATCTTAGTTATACACATAGCTTCCGGATAGCGAGAAACACGCTCATTTCATAATTTTAACTTGAGCAATGAAGTTAAAGGGCTGTCAGTTTTTAGCAATTCACCATATAGGTTTTTTTCCTGGAACATGCTAAATGTCTGCTTGTCACGTGATGTGTTACTGGAGTGCGGAATCTTGAAATTTTCGGCTGACAGAGATACGGTATCAGCATGACCCCTTTCCCCCCCCCCCCCCCCACCACAAGGGCGGGGCTGACAGTGACAGGGTTCTAGCCTTGGAGCCCGGGAAAATTCTCATCATTTTTTGTTTTTTTTTACCCTGTAAATTAACTACAAAAAGGGAACGTGAAAAGTCTGGCCGTGGGGGGGGGGGGGGTGCACAAAAGATCACAACCTGGGGGCCATGGTTATCAAGGCCGCAACTACATGCTTTTACTCAGCCGGGGCAACCACACATCTTGGCGCTCTCTTTTCACTTCTCTTTGAGAGCCACGAAGCATGGTTTACGAAACACTGATGTCGTATTTCGGTTCTTTTCTTCCAGACAACTTCTAAAGAGCTGGATTCTATGCATTTCTGCTTTGCTTAGTAGATACGGGAAACGAAACAAAAAAAAATAACTTTTTTTTTAAAGAAAAATTACGTTTCTCTTACGAATCTTTTGGAGAACAATATAACAAAACTCAAGATTTAAGGAACGGCGATACGATGCGAATTACAGGCATTTAAGTATAATTTATAATATGATTTTGAGAAATTTAATGTTTTTTGTGTCATTTTTCTCAAGAGCCAAAAAAACTGGTACAGGCATGCGTATGCAAATAAAGAGATATGGAACCAATCAGAGTACGGCGCTGCGGTCGGCAACGCCTATATAACACAACAAGTGTCTGGCATAGTTGTTAGATCAGTTACTGCTGCTACAATGGCAGGTTATCGATATTTAAGTGAGTTTGAACGTGGTGTTATAGTCGGCGCACGAGAGATGGGACATACCATCTCCGAGGTAGCGATGAAATTTGGATTTTCACGTACGACCATTTCACGAGTGTACCGTGAATATCGGGAATCCGGTAAAAAATTAAATCTACGACATCGCTGTGGCCGGAAAAAGATCATGCAAGAACGAGACTGACGAGAATCATTAAACGTGACAGACGTGCAACCCTTCCGCAAATTGCTGCAGATTTCAATGCTGGGCCATCAACAAGTGTCAGCGTGCGAACCATTCAACGAAACATCATCGATATGGGCTTTCGGGGCCGAAGGCCCACTCGTGTACCCTTGATGACTGCACGACACAAAGCTTTACGCCTCGCCTGGGCCCGACAACACCGACATTGGACTGTTGAGGACTGGAAACACGTTGCCTGATCTGACGAGTTTCGGTTCCAATTGCTTCGAGCTGATGGACGTGTACGGGTATGGAGACAACCTCAGGAATCCATGGACCCTACATGTCAACAGGGGACTGTTGAAGCTGGTGGAGGCTCTGTGATGGTATGGGGCGTGTGCAGTTGGCGTGATATGGGACCCCCTGATACGGCTAGATACGACTCTGACAGGTGACAGGTACGTAAGCATCCTGTCTGATCACCTGCACCCATTCATGTCCATTGTGCATTCCGACGGACTTGGACAATTTCAGCAGGACAATGCGACACCCCAAACGTCCAGAATTGCTACAAAGTGGCTCCAGGAACACTCTTCTGACTTTAGACACTTCCGCTGGCCCCCTAAATCCCCAGACATGAACATTGTTGAACATATCTGGGATGCCTTGCAACGTGCTGTTCAGAAGAGATCTCCACCCCCTCTTACTCCTACGAATTTATGGACAGCCCTGCAGGATTCATGGTGTCAATTACCTCCAGCACTACTTCAGACATTAGTCGAGTCCATGCCACGTCGTGTTGCGGCACTTCTGCGGGCTCGCGGGGGCCCTACACGATATTAGGCAGGTGTACCAGTTTTTTTTTTTGGCTCTTCAGTGCATAACAAACAAAATGCAATTAAAACCATTGCATTTTTGTGGTATTTTCTTTGAGATCTATGGGGGAAGGCATTTTCCGAGAAGTTTCAATTGTACGATTTCCGCCCTTATATGACGTTCTTTCTTGTGTTTGTGAACGTCGTATAAACGTGGTTCCATTTGTGGTGAAGAATCTATAGAATAAGAAAAATAACTTCAGGCAAAAGTTAAAAAGTAAAGCTTTTTCCCCTTTTCCCTGTTTTATGATTGATTGCTATTTAGGGGAATCGCTAGTCAGAAACATGGTAAGAATCGGACATCATGAAGCTCAATTGGCGATCACAAGGAAGAGAGAGAAAGGATGGGGGAGGCACGGATTGAAAAGAAACAATTTAAAAGTTCGGTATCTTTGGAGAACCATGTGGTCACATAAAATCCGCATGTAGGACACTTGAGTTTCGGGAATACGAATTCCCAGGTAATATTCTTGGCTGTTGTTGTCTGAAGGACTTGGTGTGTGAGAATAGGAAGAAAGAAAGGAGCCAACACGGGTATTGTTTGTCTCCTACAAATTATTCCAAATTTCTTTAGACTACACGTTCTCAATAAAAATCAAACTAAAAAAATTGCTTCAGGTGAAATAGTAACAAGAAAATTTTTGAATCTATCACGGCTCCGAGATTTTCGGGGTCCGTCACTTTTGATACCGCGGAAGCCCAAAAATGCTTCCGCGGAACACCGGTTGGAAGACCCTGCCCTACAGAGCCACTTTAGTGATCTCTAAATGTTTCGCGGGTCCAAGTGATCTGGAAATGTGTACGGACCGCTCAAGTGCTCTGGAACTGTGCCACGCATCACTCAAGTGATTCGTAATTATATGCCGCGGATCACTTAAATAATCTGAGAGTGTGCCGCGGGTAACTTGAGTGATGTAGAACCGCATTTTGGGGGCCACTTAAATGCTCTACAGAGCGCCACATGTCACTCAATGGATCTCTAAATGTATCACGGATCGCTTTAGTGTTCTTGAACTGTGTCCCCCGGGTCGTTTAAGTGATCTGAAAATGTGTCACGGGCCGCTTAAATGTTCTGGAATTGTACCACGGGACACTTAAGCAATCTGTAAATGTGCCGCTTAGTTCATTTTTAAAAAATTAGGTTTGAGGAGGGCAGGCCGCATCAGATAACCCCAGGAGCATATTTGGTCCGCGGGCCTTTATGCGATTTTTATGGCTTAGTGGGTGGGTCGCAATGAATTTATTAAAGATACATTTTTTGCGTTCATAGCCTTCAAATAACATTGAAATTGACAGAAATTGATTATAATAACAAATAAAGGTATTTTCTTCCAAAATTTCAAATTAAAAAAAAAAATATTTTTTGGCATCAAAAAAACAAATTTTTGATCGTTGGAGGGGGGCACGAGTCCTCCTATTCCCCCCCCCCCCGTGTGTGAGTCTCTGATCCCACCAATATGCGTTAGGATTCAGAGAGGTATAGCTGATGACGACATTTTGCTCACAAGGGGGAGGAGGAGGTCAGAGTTTTGCTGATGGGGGGGGGGGGCAAAAAATGGCTAAAAACTATGGCTTACGTTGTACTTGAACGGCCCCTTAACGTTTCCAAGATATTTTAAATAATATGAAAGCTATACGCTATTAAATATTATACGATTGCAATAAGATTAGCGTAAAAAAAGATAAATTTTTGGATTAGAAATACATCGCGAATTCCCGCCAAAAATATCGCCTGGTGTGGGTTAAATTGCCAATTAAGGCTTATAAACAGCCGCTGACGGTAAAATGAATTGCTACAGCAAGTTTGCAGTCAATTAAAATCATATCAGGACAAAAAAAAAAAAAAAAAAAACTCTCTGAAAATGTCACATGCAGACGCCGATATATAGCCAAGACTACCAATTATTGACGATATATCTGAGGTGGCGATACAACCGAGTTTGTGTTTTACTATTGGTCAATGTACAGTACCCACAACTTTTAACCGAACGATGGCGATATCTTTGGTTGTATTTGTTGTCAAAAAAAAAAAAATTCTTCATTTAAGAGCTTCCATAAGTGTACTAAGTTAATTTTTTCATAAGGGACCATCTGGATTCTGGATGTTAAAACAAGATCCAACTTTTGAAAGTACAATTGGTAACCCCATTTTTTTCTTCCATATTTGGATTTAGAATCTCAAGAAATGCCGAAATACCAAATTTCATCAATTTCGAACGAACAGTTAGTGAAATATAAATTATTGAAAAACGAGTGACGTAATGTTAAACAGAAACATCTTGTTTTTGAGCATAATTGCTGAAATAATATAGGTATCTCATTAATTTTTATTTTACATGATAGATTCTAACGGGCCAAACATAATTTTGTTACTCATTTTGAATTTAGCTTTTTTTAAAATATATTTTTTAAAAATTTGTGAATAGAAGCATACATTAATTTTTGCTTCATTCGAATTGGCATAGTCGAAAACCCAACAGAATTAATTTTCATTACAATCTGACCTCTATTTCGCGAGATATGAGCGATTATATGAAAATGACCACTTTTAGGGACCATAAACTAGATATAAATTTGAAACTCATTGAAAAATTTCTCATGACAAATTATGCGAAAATGTTTAAATATGAAGCTCATAACTCATATGTTTCAAGTATACGGTGATACGATAAATAAGTCATCCATCCAGTTTTTTTTCTTTTTAAAAATTCGAGTAACCAATTAAACAACGAAATTTTGAAATTTTTCACTATTTCAGAAATTCGTTTCATTCCTTAGACAATATTCATGAGCTGAAATGGTAAACATAATAACGTGCAAAGAATTCACAAATTAATACCATACAATTATATTGATGTTAATATTTATGGAGATTATAATCAATAAATAACGGTTCTCCCAATAGCGTAAATCATCTTAGTGCGCGCCAAGTTTAGGGTAGTGGCTATTGGTGGAGTCATCTCTGCTAAAACCACGGCATTTCGTTTTATCCGTATTTTTTTAGCATGAAAAATTGAGAAATTGCAAAATGAAACATAATTATAATATAAAATAGTGCAATGTTCAACGGAAAATTATTTTTTTTTTCTGAATTGATGAAATTGTCGTCACAAACAATTGCTTTGTGAAAACACATCGTTTGAAATAATTATGGTGTGAATATTCGTTCCATCTCGGATATAAAGTCACTAAAATGAAGAGTAATTAAAAAAAAAAGTTTGTTTTTCACCTCCATAAAACAGAAACTGCTTATGTTTTAGCAGCACTAACTCCAAGCACTCGCGTAGCATATGCAGTATTTATCGTTCGAAACTTGTTTGGTGTGTCTTTTTCCTCCTGCAATCAACCTTGAGAAATTCAGTTTCTCAATGTTGAGAGCGTCCCCAAACACATTTTCACTCATATCTCTCTCTCATTTTTATACTTACAGCGATGAAATTTTATTTTTAGAATAAGTGCAATGCGATAAATCAGATAAGATGGAAAAAAAATAAGAGTTTACATTGAAAACTTTGAAGTTTGAACAATAATAAATATGTAGATGACCCCTCATCAAGACAAATTGCACATATTCGGGTAGAAAATCACGAACCATAATTTTTGGTGGAAACCGCTTCATTCTACAACTTTTAGAACGCAAGATATCGCCATCGTTTGGTTAAAAGTTGTGTACATACATGTAATTGCAATTGTATTTCAATATAACACTTCTATTAATTTCTTGACATGTGTTCAAAATATATAATAACGTGATCTTCACGTATTCCCAAGGGATCAGCATGATCCGTCCAAGGAATATGTTAGTGTTAGGTTAGTAGACATCCATGTCCGAACCGGGATTCGAACCCAGACCTGCACAGTGAGAAGCTAGTTCCCTAACCACTCGACTGCCAGGCGGCAAAAAAATCATAAAAATGCATGTAAATCAATAAAAGAGTCCTTCAATAGGTCCTTGGTAGAGGTCAGCCTTCTACTACCTCAAATGTAAATAATAATAAAAATAGACAAGCTTTCTTCACGACTGCTCTTGCATCGCCCCCTCCAATCCCGAAGTACGCTCAAGCATACGTTCAACCCAGTCTGATAAACAAGCATACGAATTGTATCCATATGCCCCTCATCCGAGCTGGTTTGTTCACCAGGAAGAGTGTCCTGCTCCTCCTGCTGGGCTGACGGTTCATCCTGAATAGAGAGTAATCAAGAACCGATTCGATTCTTCTCCTTTTTTACGCAGCGATGCAATATTGAGTCGCGTCCCAACGCGATCCCACCTTCGTCCAACGAAATTGACTTGGACCACATCTCATCTCGGCTAAACAGATCGTGAGAAGCTGGCATGCGATCTATCGGGTCTCGTTTTACAACAAAGATCATTGCCTCATCGGTAAGCCTACACTACAGGAATCGGCAAAATACGTGGGAATTCTCGAAAAAAGTGATTCCCACTAGAAGAGCAACTGAATCCAGCTGATGCCGAGTTTCATGTCCTTCAGATTAGAAGTAGCCAGGGATTATACGTATATATTAATCCCACACCGATCCCAGAAGAACTTGTAGCTCGGGATCTGACCGGATCAAGCTGGTTAGCTTGGACCACCCTCGTCCCGTTTACCATTCCGGTGGTAGCGATGGACTGTCGACGTTGAGAAACAGGTCTGAATCGACATCGTATTCGAGGTTCTTTTTATAGGCTGCTCGACTGATTGTTTGGGTACGACAATGCAAAATTTTGCGGTGCAACAATGCTGTATATGGGGTATATGGGATTGTTGCATGCGAGGAAAACAATTTCTTTTGCATGAACATGTTCAATTGTTGACGAAATACGAAATTCGTACGCGAAAGAAAAAAGATGCAGCTTATTATAATCACGGATAATGCGTTTATTCGGGTACTGTTATCACTTTGGCAAAGAACGGAACGGACCAGTGAGAGAGTGACGGAGTGAGGGACTTGGTTAGCGAGTGACAGAGTGAACGATAAGGCAATTGAGTGTCACTATAAGTGAGCTTTAGTCTTGCAGGTGCCATATATACTAAAATAATTAGACACTACTACTTGGGATTGTCAAATTTACCTTGCAGTCGCTCGAAACGAGAGCTTATTCCAATGTCATTCATCAATTTTGTTTCGTTCTCGAGTTGTTAAAGATTTTCCTCTACCCATCATGAAAAAAAAAATGCAAATTAAATTCTACACAGAAAACTATGCAGTTGTCGAAACAATAAAACCGGCTTCTTTCTTTCCTCTGGTCTAACGGCGAAGACTCACTGCGAAAATGCGGCGAAATTTGCATGACGGCGCGATAGAAGGCCTCTGCACTGTTTGCCATAAACGTCATTCAGACTACCTAGCAAGTTCGCCACATATTGAAACACTGCATCCCATTTCGTTTCTTCTTATTTTGGCGCAGAATCTTCCTGATTGGCTCACAAATACCGCATAGTGATTGGTCGTGGGTTGCTCTATCATTTCGGGACACTCTTTAAGAGAGAATATTCGATAAATTTTTTTATCATTTGAAAGAAAACATTTCCTGAAAAAGATTTAATACAAGCTCGGTATGGATGTTATATTGCAGATCTTATCAGGAAAAACTGATATTTTGGAACAACCGAAAGCTGCAAAGAGATCGAGAAGGAGAAAGCGCCAAATATACCCAGCAGCACCGATCCGCTCCGAGTTAGTTCGCCAACAAACTTGGCCAAGGTGCTTCTCGGTACACGAGTTTTGAGATGCAACCGAAAGATACAGGTGGCTCCATCATTTTGGGGCAGTTCAAGTATTCCGTAATCATCGATGGGGGGGAGGGGGGTTTCCGATTTGCTGACTTTTGATGACGGGGGGGGGGGGTTGGATGATGCTTACGTCATCAACCACCGTTTATGAAAATATGAAATTTATTTTTAATGGCATCTTACTCGGTGCGCCAAAAACGAGAAAAACCTTTCGATAGTTGGTGGGCACTTGAAGTAACATCCCCCTATTGATAAGTGCCCTAGAGCCACTTTAGTGATCTCTAAATGTTTCTTGATCCAATTGATCTGAAAATGTGTCCGGGCCGCTTAAGTGCTCTGAAACTGTGCCACGCATCACTCAAGTGATCCGTAATTATATGCCGCGGATCACACACACTTAAATAACCTGAGAATGTGCCGCGGTGATGTAGAACAAGGGCCGTCATTTCACTTTTTCCGGGGGGGGGGGGGGCAAAGCACATGTACTCAACGTTTGTATATATATATATATATATATATATACCATTTTTAGTGTATTTTCGAAAGCCGGGGGGGGGGCAACAGGCTCCCTAAATGACGGGCCTGTGTAGAACCGCACTGGGGGCCACTTAAGTGCTTTAAAACTACGTCACGTGTCACTCAAGGGATCTCTAAATGTGTCACGGATCGCTTAAGTGTTCTGGAACTGCGTCCCGGGACACATAAGCGATCTGTAAATGTGCCGCCGCTTAGTTCATTTTTACAAAACTTAGGTTTGAGGAGGGCAGGCCGCATCAGATAACCCCCAGGAGCATATTTGGTCCGCGGGCCTTTATGCGATTTTTATGGCTTAGTGGGTGGGTCGCAATGAATTATTAATGATAAATTTTTTGAGTTCATATTATTCAAATTAACAGAAATTGATTATAACAACAAATAAAGGTATTGTCTTCCGAAATTTCAAATTAGAAAATATATATATATTTCCTATCAAAAATAAATTTTTGATCGTTGGAGGGGGACACGAGGCCCCCTATCTCCCCCCCCCCCCCCGTGTACGTCTCTGATCCCACCAATATGCGCTAGGATTCAGAGGGGCAGAGCTGATGACGAAATTTTGCTGACAAGGGGGGTAAGGGGTCAAAAATGATCTTAAGTGATTTCATCAATATTGATTGATTAATTGATATTATCAATTTTAACTGGTCAAAAATGACTAAAAATTTGCTTACGTAATACTTGATCGGCCCCTAGAGTAAGTTCATTTGTATACATTATCATATCCACATAGAACTAACTCTATGGATGCGAATGGATACGATATATCTCTAGTCTATGATCGTATCGCATGTTTGTTTATGGTGTTATTACATTATATATATATATACTGTACACAAATTTTACTTGAAAGCTCTAATTCTTCACTTCTCTTTCTGTGGGTGTGGCCCACTTCAGCACTTGTCGTGGACCCCCTTTCTATCTGTTGCCCCCTTTTAGAATATCCCAGGGCCACATGGCATCAGGTTGCGAACTACTGCAGTATTATATATATACTAGGGGGGAGGAATCTGCCCCCTGCCACCTTTGTTGGCCAACCCCCCCTCCCCCTTTTCTCTTCACAACATATCTTGTTTATTTCGTCCCACTCATCAGCGTGCTATAGAAAGGGACATTTGAAAGTTTGAAAGCACCAGCTTACTGAAGAAGCTAATTTTACAATAATAAAACAACAAAAAACAAATGTGATTCATGAAGTACCCCCAGAAAGTTTGCCCATTGGGGTCCCCAGACTCCAATTCGCTGAGTTTTAGTGGGGCCCAGACTGGATTTATCTCGGGCTTCCACTGTTGCAAATTCTACAATGTTAAACAACAGAAAAGAATGAGATCCATCCAGGACCCCCACAATGATACCTGTAAACATGGGCCCCCAACTTGGAAGCTTGTCGGTCATTCCCCGCTGCGAGTGCCATGAAAATTTTTCATTTGTATTCATTTTACCAACGAATAAAATCCAGAGCCCCCGACCAATTACCCCGGACACCAATTCGCATAGTGGGGCCCTCAGATTGGCTTTATTTCGGGCTACCGATGCTGCAAATTTTACAATGTTAAATAACAGAAAAGAATGAGATTCATTCAGGACCCCCAAAATGGAACGGGCCCCGAAAATGGTCGGAAGCTTGTCTGACATCCCTCCTGTGAGTGCCACGGCAAATGCTCATTTGCATTCGTTTTACCAACGAATAAAATCCAGCCCCCTCCCCCCACGCAATTACCCGTGACCGAATTCGAAAATTTTATGGGCCCCCAGACTGGATACATCTTGGGCTTCCGCTATCGCAAATTTTTCAGTGTTAAAGCAGCAAGAAAACAACGAGATCCATATCAAGGGCCCCTGGAAATGAAACCTTTCAACTTCTCCATGAAGGTATACGTGCAATCCCCCGGGTACCCCGACTCTGTGTGTTGGGAGCACTGGTGTTATGTTGCACTGGTGTATGTTTTAAAACATACCTCTCGGCATGACCCCCACAAGGGCAGGGCTGACAGGGTCCGGAACGATTCTTATCACTTTTTGATTTTTCACACTCTAAAGTAACCGCAGATGGGCCCCTGTAAAGCTGGTTTGGGGGCTCGCCATCTATTACAGCCTAAGAGTCCTGCTGTTGGATGTGGGAGCCTCTCGGTACATGCACATAACTTGGTCCCGATGTTAAAATTTTGAAGCAAATTTGGTAATTCAATAAATATTATTGTTTATAAAAAATACTTTATATTACTATATTGCACTATTTTTTTAATATAATCCACCAATCGGAAAATCTTTTACCAATGTCAATTGAAAAATTATATTAGTTTTATTCGGTAGGTGGCAGCAGATATTTCAGACCAATGATTTATGTTATTAACATGTTAGATTGCAGTGGCTCTTAACATGGTGCCATATGGCCCTCTAGCGTCTCTGACATATTCTGGAGTGGGGGAGCACAGGTGAAAATCAGATGAAGGGGACTACGGCAAGTGCTGAAGAGGGCCCTGAGAGAGAGAGGTGATAGATTTCAAGTGAATTATGACGGGAGAAAATGTTAATACTTTCTGAATCCAGCACAGCATGGAACCAGGACCATCTAAATCCGCGGGCCCATATGGGTAGGGCCGTGACCTACGTGAGTGACACTTACTTTCGAAGGTCACGGTAGGGCCCGGGTCCTCATATCTGGATGAGATCTGGTACTACAATTTCTAGATGTAATTAATATGTAAGCTATTACTTCTCTCCAGCCAAGTACGGGTGACCCCAGAACACTTTGTCAGAGCCGTATTAATACGTGGGCCCACCCTGGAACGTCCCGGGTCCTCAAGTTTGAAAGGGGTGTGCTCATGATAACGATATTTGGTAAAAATTTACGAGAGCTTCAATATGTGAATAGCATACTAGACAATCATTTCTATCCAAGTACGGGGCCTTAGAAAAATTACTGTATCCAGGGAGGGGAGGAAAGCCGATGGGGCTCTTGAGACGACCCTGCACTTTTCCTGAGGACCCATGATGTTAAGACACCCTTTCCGCAAGAGGGAAGTTCACTGATTTCTAGTCCAGGATAGGCGCTGTCCAAGATCAATGTCTCCGAAAATTCATTGGCTCGTCCAACATATGTATTTTATTGTATTATATATTGTTATTATTCCATTGTATTATTGATTAAATGCCGTTCTTAGTCATTTTTATGTGAATGAATAATTGTGTAAAGAATTATCAGTGTTTCTATTATTTCCTATAGGGAGTTTGATTCGAATAACGAGTGATTCGTATAATGAGCACGTTCGCGGCACGAATTAAGCTGGTTAACCGAAGCTCCACTTAGGTGAATAGCCAGAAATTTCGTTCGGGGGAGAGACCAAAAGATAAAACAATAGATTTGGCCATCTTTTTCCCGGTCATTTTCTCACATTTCGGGGGGGGGGGGGGAAAGCAACAAACCTCAAAGTCTCAACCCCCCCCCCCCCGCTACACCTTTGGTTGTTACCCACTGTAGACAAAAAGGTACAACCCAAAATAAATAAGGTTTGTCTTCGAAAATTAGTGGAAACCACTGAGTTGATATACGTGCATTTATAACAGAATTAACTGTAAGCGAATTCGTATTACTCAGCTAAGAGGAGCCCTGCTAATCAAGTTTGGGTCGTGACCCATAGCTAAAGAATCTCTAATTGTAAGTGGATTTGGACGACCCATATCGGAAACCACTGCAGATAAAGTTTGGGTCGTGACCCTTACCTCAAGAGTCCATTAATGCAAGTGGTTTTTTATTGCGAATCAAGTTTGTGTCGAGACCCATAGCTAAATATTCCCTGGCTGTAAATGGATTAGTATTGTGAATCAAGTTTGGATCGTGTCACCCATAGTTCAAGTATTTTAATTATATTACGGCTATAAGGGGACTTGTACTGCAAATCCAGTGGGGTATGTGTGAATAACTTGAACTGGTATAGCTCAAGCATTCTTAGTTGTAAGTGGATTTGAGCAATCCATCTCTAACCCCCTGCGAATCAAGTTTACGTTCAGACCCATAGTCCAAGAGCCCCTAGCTGTAACTGAACGACTCGTATTGGATGCTCATGCAACCCTAATTTGAGTCGTGATCCATTATTCTACACTCGATGAAAGTTCAGAATTAATGAAAAATCTGAACTTTCATCGGCAGTCCAGTGGTTAGGGAGCTAGCGTCTGACTGTACAGGTCTGGGTTCGAATCCGATTCGAGCATGGATGTTTACTAACACAACAATTTCCCTGGACAGATCATAAAGCCGGGTTTTCCTAGGAGCAGGTTTCCTGTGCCGCGCGCAACGTGATTCAACCAGCGCTACACGCCGTCCACTCACCAATGAGAAAAGCATTACGACCGTTTTCCTACAGAGCGTAATGCGACTCACGACGGCGCTTTACGTCAGGCGTAATTGGCGGACTGCTTCTGAAGGAGTCAACTGCGTCGTGCGTCGCGCGTTTTGCCGATGTTCTCTTCACTCTTGTGCTTTTTTCCCTTCCCTTCAAACCGGAGCATGTAGACGGCAGAGTAGCTGGTGCCAAGGCCATATGCTATATAATATAGCCGCCCTGATCTGATGCGCCACGCTAGGAAAACACAAACGCTTAGCGTGATTATGTAACACGTTTCTACCGGCGCGAAGTGATCTAATTCGGTTCACGCGGCGCAAAAAAACTTATTCCTAGGAAAACCCGGCTTTAAGATCTCTTGGGAATACGCGATGATCACATTTAATGATTGCGCAATCGATAAAAATTAATAATTAATGAAATTAGTAATTACATTAATTAACTGATGAAAACTCAGAATTAAATGCAAAAAAATAATTTAAGAATTGGTGAAAGCCTCCAATAATTTACCGTGGGTGCATGACCTCACGAAGCGCGGGGCCCGGTGCGACCGCACCTGTCACACACACCTCCCCTTTAATAAGAGCGGCTCTGCCGATTCAAGAGCAGTAGTAGGGGCTTGTATGTAAAGCACACTACTACTGCAACTAAACCATACATGCACCTCATCCCATTGTGGAACTTCTAACGAATTGGTACATGTTGGTGAATGGTACAATGTGAATTGGTACAATGTACGTGAATGTTGTGAACCTAAACATGAAGCTTGTTTCTGTATAATACAAATACAACGCCACAACAGGCAGATTGCCCAACGAGATGGCTGACTTAAGAACATCATGGATCCCCGAGCCCTACCTACTACTGCTACATCCCCACCCCCCGCGGAACCCCCAACGAATCGGTACATGCGGGAATGTGCGTGTACGTGTAGTGAAATCTGGCATGGAGTTTTTTGTTTCTCTGTAATGCTTGTTATGTGTAGTGCTGCCATCTGCCACCAGTTTTTCAAACTATGAGTGAAGTGTTATGATTGAATGATTTATCGTTGTGGGACTGTTGCTCTCTGTGGCGAGACTTTTTAACGGGGAGATCGGCTCGCATTTGCGCCTTGAAGTTGGGAACCACAGAAAACCAACTTCAGCCGACCACCACTGTGGGGTTCGAACCCGGATCTTCGCATCGCGAGTCCGTCACTATGACCACTCGACCACCACAACGGCTGGCTGTGGCAATTAATGCTGCCATTAATTTCTCTAACTGGGAGTGAAGCGTAATGATTAATTGTATCGTTGTAGGCTTGTTGCTCTCTGTGGCGGGGCTTTTTTAACGGGGGAGATCGGTTCGCATTCGCGACAAAGCCCACTATATACTGCCCTCGACATGATAAATAATTTTGAAGTACGTCACATGAAGTTGATGCATTTCCTCAGGGCGTACCGAGTCTATTGACTCCGATGAGCTTTCCTGTTCGACGCTGTTCCGTACGCTGACCACTTCACTGTTGAGTCTGGAGCAGCGTTTAAATTTCTCACTGATTCTTAAGGAAGCCCTAACGTGAAATTATCAAAAATATAAGATATCATTTAACTTTAGAGATTTTTTTGTAAGTCATTTCATAATCTCGATGATATACAATTGAAACTAATCATAATCAATAAACTTAGAGGGGAAAAAAACTTATTAGAAGTATAAAATACGGCAGGATCTGGTCAACGTAAGATAAGGTTCTGGCATAAGATGGCAGCACGTAAATAAGTTATCTTCCTTTTGCTTTTTCATTTTATAATTTTCCGTTCAATATTATTGTGTAATTCAATATACACCGATCAGACAAAAACTGTGCCAAAACAAAATCACAAATTCGATACCCTACCCGAAGCGGAACGTTTGGTCACGAAACAAAATATAGCTGGAGCAGAGATGAATTTATGGTTTTGCCGCGTTTCCCTTGTTCTAGCCTGACATTATTGACCACTCACTAGTCGAACTTGTCCCACTGGGCTACAGCGAGCTCAGCCCCCGCCCTTGTAAATGCGCCCTCTGTCTCCAAGTTAGTCTTTCGGTTATTCACATGCTTGCACACTCGTGCGCAGGTCGTTCACTGACCTGTTCCCTCGTTCTGTAGGGCACTCTTTTGGTCATTCTCATGTGTGGACGCTATTTTGGTCATTCACATGTTTGCAAACTATTTTGGTCACTCACATGTTTATTAACTATTTTGGTCACTCACATGTTTATTAACTATTTTGGTCACTCACATGTTTATTAACTATTTTGGTCACTCACATGTTTATTAACTATTTTGGTCACTCACATGTTTGCAAACTATTTTGATCACTCACATGTTTGCAAACTATTTTGATCACTCACATGTTTGCAAACTATTTTGATCACTCACATGATTATATACACCCTCTATTTTACTCTTTATTCCCTTGATCGCTAGTTCACTCTTTTTGTCTCTTGCTCTCTAGGTCACTCTTCAATCAATCACATGACTGTACAACCTCTAATTCACTCTTTAATCTCTTGCTCCCCAGGTCACTCTACTGGTCTTTCACCAACCTCCTTTGTTGACAAACATTTCCGTACTTAATCTCATTACGATCACGGGCGTAGTATTACGTCCAAACACCAGTGGAATAAATTCAAACAAGTTCTCTGTGTTTTCTTTCCTCTATCTTCACCATCGCGAAGCTTTATAGCAACTCTATTATCTACGGATGCTGCCTTTTCTTTCCCTCCTTTCTTTACAATGTATCTATGTAATACATACATGCAAGAGTGAAAGAGAACACGTAGGGTGAGGGTTAAGGGAGGACTCTAAACAAGTCTCTTATCTCTACCTTACCTATTATAATTTTTCCTCCCTCCCCCTTTCTTCTTTTTTAACGTGCGGCTATGTTAGGTCAAGGTTACCAGATTTATCGCCACTTCGTTAAATAGAGATGATCCAAATTTCTTGGCAAACCTTGTACCTGAAGTCGTTAATGTTGTGACCAGTCCGTAGTATTCGCGGTGATCCACATATATTTGGAGCTGCTTTTGCAATGACCTTCCAATGGTGAATGAAGGCAAATGTATGATGGAAAAAACCTTTCCATCAGTTGTTGATCAGTTTCTTTCAGTTGACTGGATTCAAATTTCTTTTTCCGAGAGACTCTCAAGTGATCTATGAAATGCATTATACGTTAGAAAAATATCGTAATCTGTGACATACATTAGATTCCAATGTATGTGACAGATTACGATATTTTTTCTAGGTCCTAGAGGGTGTGAAAACTTATGAACGACCGAAAGATAGTGACACAGAGACACATTCACAGTATGGGGGGGGGGCGCTGCGGTGGTCGAGTGGTTATAGTGACGGACTCGCATCGCGAGGTGCCGGGTTCGAACCCCACCGTAGTGGTGGTCTGCTGAAGTTGGTTTTCACTCAAGAAGAAATTTTGGCACCCCTTGTAATATAGAAAAAGCAGTTAAAGGGTGAATTCGGTGCCCCCTTCTGGTTCAGCGCTCGGGCACCAGACCCACCTGCCCCTCAGTTGCGGCCCTGCTAGTCATGATCGATCGTTATATTAGTTATTTGAAAGTTCCATCAAACTAAATCACTGATACATTACACTTCATTACTAACATTACACTTCACTCATAGTTCGAAAAATATGGGCTAGATGGCAGCACTATAACAAGCATTACACAGAAACAAGCTTCCCGTTAGGTTCACAACACGGACACGTATATTCCAACATGTACCAATTCGTTAGAAGTTCCGCAGAGGAATGTGGACGAGGTACATGTGTGGGTTAGAGTAGTAATAGTATGCGATGGGGTCTAAACAGGCTATAGTCTGGGCATAGTTTCCCAAATTTATCATTTTATCGCCCCCTTCTTCAGAAGTTTTTTTCTTCGATCGCCCCCCAACTCATGTGAACCCATAGGATCCTATGTTAAATCCGTAGCTTCTATCGCCCCGGTGAACCATTCCATCGCCCACCAGGGGAGCGATATTGCTCACTTTGGGAAACACTGATCTGGGGTATGGTGACC
Source organism: Pholcus phalangioides (assembly GCF_987345545.1). NCBI lineage: Eukaryota > Metazoa > Arthropoda > Arachnida > Araneae > Pholcidae > Pholcus > Pholcus phalangioides. The sequence goes on from NW_028301601.1 coordinate 8,402,064, forward strand.
AGATGATGTGCTAGTGAAACCGAGATAAATCCCAGAAATCGTTGTTAAAAACCGGGACATTCATTAATAATAACGGGGACAAAAACCGGACCCATTCTTAAAACTCTCATTGGGTGAGCATTACAGTGTAGAATTTCGAACTAACAATGTATCGCGAAAATATTATCACACAGAGGTATGTAGTAGTGTGAGCACATATTTTTGATTTTCATGGCGCTGTATATCGGAAGTCTGTTCGTAAACCGAACTGTTCAGAAACCGAAATAGTCCTCCCCCGCCCCCTTCACCATAGGAATCAATGTAAAACTGATTAATTCGTTTCAAGGACTCCAGAATATTTCCAGTGTGAACTTTCACACAGCAGTGCTTTGTTTGCACTCAAGTGCATAACGTAAAACGGATTGAAATCATTAGATTAGCATTAACATGTTTTTCCCTAGAAAAGACAATCCGCAGCCTTACGAGATAACGGGAGCAAATACCGGAGCAAAGGTCAGGCCTTGTCTTGTTTTCTTTATGATGTCATCTATAGAGTCCGGATTATATGCTCTAAGCCCCAACGGCCCGGTGCCCTCATTCCTCGATCTTTATGATTGGGCTCCACGCTGTGAGACCCGGGCACTCCTTCCGCCATCGTTGGTAAAGGAACCTGCGGCTCTCTCAACCCAAGGTAGGCACAGGAGCGGGCCCACGATTCCAAACACCGACCAGACCCCAGAAATCCGTGTCCGCAATTTCCCAGGTCGTTTTATCTCAAGGGACAATACATTTAGCATATAGCATCTATATACATGGCCGCTTGCGGGGCGCGGCTTTCACATTTGCTTTTCTTCCTGCCTCGCGACATATGCCACCTCTCGGTGCGCAGATATTTTACCGTCTCTTACAGTGTTTCTTTGGAGAGCCCAGGTACTGGGCCACTTCCAGTGCGGCCGTTTGGCTCTGGCTAGTCCTCGATGTCTTTATCTGGCCACCCTAGTCCGGGGCAGCAATTTGGAGGAATTTGCAGTAAAGAAAACTAGTTTAGAATGGGTGAATGAATGGCGGCAAAATAATTTGTATTCCCCACAGGCCATAAAACGATAAATCCGCATCCCGGGAGGAGGGGGGCAAAGCCCTCATCGGAGGGCCTAGAAATCTGTGGTCCTTGTCAAGTGCTCGAATTTCGTGGGAAAAAATGAAGCTGAAATGAGGAAAAAAATCTTCCCCTTGAATAATTTTCATTGTTTATTTTGGTGGGATACAAAGGATCCTTTTTATTTTCCAGATAGTTGAAATAATTTCACCTGCACAGATCTGTGGTTTCTCTGCTCACAGAATTTCGATACCTGTGCAGAGAAATGAAAAAAAAAATCATTCTACCTCGTATACAACGTAGGGAATTTTTTTCTGACCAGTAGAAAGTCCTCTCATTCTCAACTTTCATTTGGAAACTTACAAGTGTATTAACTAGGGTGACCATACGTCCCGTATTTCCCGGGACAGTCCCGGTATTTTCTGTTTTTTTGGCCGTCCCGACTTTTTGGCAAAAGTGTCCCGGTTTTTCCCGTATTTTACACGAAGCCTACTTGAATTTTTATTCTTTATTGAAGTCAAAGATTGACATTATTTTTCAACTCATAAATTATTTTACGATAATTACAACTATATATGAGAATATTAATCTCCCACATTTGTCTTGAACGTTTGTTTTTCGTGGAATACATTTTAATCCACTGCAATTTGCAGCGATGCATCATTTCCCACCATTGTGATTTTTCCGTAATTTCAACAATATTTGGCAACTTTGTTTGGTTTTAGCGTTGTTTTTGGCGATAATTGGCGATGTCCCGTATTTTCCCGTATTTTCCCGTATTTGGAATCCCAATGTCCCGTATTTCTCTCGAGAAAATATGGTCAGCCTAGTATTAACCATAAAAAAATTGGTGCCTTTCTGAAGTTATTTTTGTCTGTAAACAACAAACGGGTAAAAAAGAAAATTTCATCAGCCAAAATACCCCTTTTAGAAAATAACTATACAATATACAGGATGTATTATAATATTGAGAAACTAGAACCCCTTTCTCTCTCTCACCTATAAAATAAAAAACACAACTGTGAATGATCCCGTCAAATTAGAAGTAATGAAGAATTATGTGCTACATAAAAAAGAAATACACTATGACATTAACAAATATTTTCTGAGCAATAATATATATGAAATTATCAAGTTTGTCGCTAAACTTTAACAGTTGATGTTTGTGTAAAGTAAAATAATATTAGTAATACCACAATGTGCGTGGACAGTGCTAGCTGCGCCTGTCTGGTTGTTCTCGAAGAAAATGAATATCATCGCTCTGGAGAGATTTCAGAACAAGACTCTGAGGAGATACACCGGACTACCTTGGTACGTTAGAAACGTTAATATCAGACGTGATTCCGGAGTGGCTGATGTAACGTCATATGCAAAGAAACTGGCAAAGAACTTATTTGATAAATTGAACGATTCTGAATTTCCACACCTTGCGGAGATTTCATCATACGACAGTAGACACAAAGCACGATTAAAAAGACCAAAAAATTTTCTACACATGCCTCGACCTGTGTTGCCAGGTCTATGAACATTTGAAAACTTTTAAAAGAAAAAAAAAAAAACCCCCTTGGGTCTTAGGTGAACCTACGTATTCACCCACCTTATTAGAATCTAACTATCATTGCAAAGCGCACTACTGCACAGGAATTGGCAGAGTCATGATGAAGGGGGTTTGATGGATTATAACTATCCATTGGAACCCCGTTTCACCAATTACGGTTTTCGGTTTTCGGACAGTGCTCAAGATTACGTGGGGACGGCAGTGACGCCCGTGTGTGTGGCGGGGTGACTAGGAGATTTCTGCAAATTTTGATACTTTGGATCCACGTCCGAGACATTTAGTGCCAATTGGATATATATCGGCTAGATGAATGGATAACTGTATTAGCGGTGACAAAATGGCAAGTGCTGCTTCTGTTGTCATTTTCTTTTTGGCCGAGTTTTATCTGTGAATAGTAGTGCAAATGTCGCGAACCATGGTTGGTAAAAATAAGATGATGGTATGCTTTGCGCATAATGTATTGCTAAATAATGATAAGTTAAATGTTAGTAACATAATTGATAAGATCAAAGAAACTGTAGATGATGAAAAGCTACCTCTTCAGGACACTATAGAGTTTATTCTTTATGAACTGGATCCAATTATTCAAGAGTTCATAAATCATAATAAGTTCAGTGAATGGCTATGTGAAATTGTTAGTGAATGTGAAACTAATGGTATCTTACGTACTATTATGAAATTTGTTGAAGACTACGAAAATTCAAAAGATGCTGCGTCTGATAAAATAATTAGTACCGAAATTCTTTGTAGTATGAAAAAATTATACAATCGTGATTTCCAGAAATGTGGATTGTATTTAAGTAAGTGTAGGGATGACGAAAAATATCCGATAGGGACGCGAAGTAAAAAGAAAACTAAAGTAACTCCTGACATTATTGTCAACGAAAAGGTAATTGTTGAAAAGGAAACACAAACTGCGGATGAATCCCAGGCTTCCCAAAACACTCAACAAGAAAAAACAAAAATCATAGCAGATGATCAGGTGGCTGGCCCATCTCAGCAACCTGATAATTGTTTGTCCAAAAGGGCTAATGGAAAGTCAATAAGTAAAAATGTTGAAAAAGAAAATACAAATGATCCAGATCCCACTAACACAAATGAGTGGCAGTTGGTTGAAAAAAAGAAGAAAAAAAGTCAGAATACCCCCATTAAATTTGACAAAATACAAGAACTGGAAAGAATTCTCAGTTAAAATTAGGGGTGTTTGTGAATCAAATTTTGATGCCAAAAAAACTGGCACAACACTGCAATTACACGATCAACAGAAAATGATCATAGAGCTGTGACTAAAATGCTTGAAAAAGAGGGAGTAAATTTTAGCACATTCACACTAAAGTCAGACAAAAACATAAGAGTGGTTATTAGGGATTTGGATAAAACAACATCTTGCGATGAGATCAAAGAATCTCTCGAGGAGTTGGGTTACACAATTATTAGTGTGGTACAGCTAAAGAGCCCCCGTCATAAAGTGGGTGAAAAGATTATGGTCCCAATACAACTATCGCTCATTGATTTGCCCAGAACAGATAAAAGCAAGGAAATATATCAATTATCTTCATTAAATTACTTAAAGATAAGAGTAGAAACATACAAAAGAAGGAAGGGGTACACGCAGTGCTACAACTGCCAAGCCTGGAATGGGCACACAGCCCGAAATTTTTATAACGAAGCCCGCTGTGTCAAATGTACAGAAAAACATCACAGTGTGATAAGGTAAAGGGTAAGGACTTACCAGTGTGTATAAACTGTTCCTTAAATCATCCGGCGAGTTTCCGAGGATGTAAAAGGTACCCGGGGAACCTTAAAAAATCTGGTCCTAAAGCAGTTACTGGGTCACAAAAACTTATACCACCAAAGCCCAGGCTTTTTTCCGTCACAAGTTCAAGTGACGATGAAATTGAGAAAATAGACATTGAAGCTGAGGAATTACCTCAACAGCAAAAACCAACAGAAGTAAATAATAGACCTACAAGAAGGCATAAGACATATGCAAAAGCTGCAAATGTCCACGAAGAGGTGGAAAATAACAAAATAGAAACTATCAAAAACACAATGACATCAATTATACCCACATCAACTATTGCAGTTGAACGTAGGGAAAGTGTAAATAATGAGGTAACCGCAAGGATCCCTCCCAACAGGATGGATGGGGAAGTGTCCCAGATTATAAATACCGGTAATAATGAGATATCATTCCCCTTACAGGAGTTAATGGGTCTAATGAAAAAATGTTTTAATAACATATTACAAGCTAAGACATATCAAGGAAAATACTCAGTATTTATTGATAGCTTTACTGAAATATCTATGAAACTATTATCGGTAAACTTCACCAATGTTCAATAATAGTTCACAACAAATAAAATATCTCAAGATCATGGCGTGGAACGTCAGAGGTATTATTCGTGATCTCCAAGAATTTAGAGAAATTGTTGCAGATGAAGATTTTGATCTGATGTTAATTTGCGAAACATTTTTAAAACCATGTTATACAGCTAAAATAGCAAATTATGATTGTATAAGGAAAGATAGAGCGTACGAAAGAGGAGGGGGAGTATCTATATATCAAAAGACATTTAAATTATGACATTGTTGACCTCCCACATTCCCGAGATTGCGAAGCGTTGGCAGTGGATCTGCACCTCACTAGCACTAGAAAAATCCGAATTTGTGTTTTATACAAACCACGAAATAATCAATTTGATATCTCTCTGTTAAATCATATATTTGACTGCAATTATGCAACAATTCTTACCGGTGATTTAAATTCTAAATTACCAATTTGGAATTCAAATAATTACAATGCAGCAGGACGTATATTAGAGCAGTATTGCAGAAATAAAAATATTATTACATACGGGCCAAGTGCTGCGACACACTATCCGGATGACAGCAATGTCAAGGTGGAAAAGTCATAGCACACTTTCCCCCTCTTTTGACATATGACATAGAGTTTTTGTAATCGAGAGTTATTCATATCATATTTATGTGTGATATTTTTGTGTCAAATAGTAGATATGTGTCATGTGTTGTAAGAAAATTAGTTTGTCCTGTTTCAGTAGGGAAAACGAGTACGTTACACACCTATTTTTTTTTGTACACACAGTATGTGTTTTCAAAAACTTTGATTTTCGGTACGATCCCGATATCGTAGACTTTGACCGATTATTCTAAATTAATCCTTTGGAATTTTTGCTCCTTGGTGTCAAGTGTGAGCCGATTTTGAGGCATCTTCGTTGGAGAAATTAAGAGTTTGTAAAAATTTAAATTTGTTCCAGGATAGTAAGGCAGGAGATGGCCATTTTTTCGAACTTTCGTTTCCGATCTCGAAGGTGACGTGGAGAGAATATTTTTTTGTTTGTTTGTTTATTTTTGCGGATGGAAACACACAAAATTACCGTTTTTCGTGTTTGGAACTTTTTGCAACGTCATCAGAATTTTTCTGGAGGATGAGACATACATGCTGAACTATTTTGTGGAGTCATTAATTAAGTAATTCATTAATAATTTCATTTTTTTTTAAAGGAAACTTACACACGTGCCGTTGATATTTGTTAACGTTGAATTTGGATAATAATTCTGATTGGAAAATATTTAGATCATTCAAGAAAGTGTATTCTATGTGTCATCTTGAATTTAAAATCATGTGTTAATTAATTTTTTTAATTTTCTTTGTCATATGACGAAATTCTTCCTGTATCATTAATTATGCGTAGGCTGACCATATTTCCTCGACAGAAATACGGGACATTGGGATTCCAAATACGGGAAAATACGGGACATCGCCAATTATTGCCAAAAATGACGCCAAAACCGAACAAAGTCACCAAATATTGTTGAAATAGCGGAGAAATCACAATGGCGGGAAATGCAGCATTACTGCTAATTGCAGTGGATTAAAATGAATTCCACGAAAAAAAAATTTCACTAAGACAAATATGGGAGATTCATATACTCATTTATAGTTGTAGTAATCATAATATAATTTATAAAATGAAAATAATTTCAATCTTTGAAATTATTATTAATCTTTTCAATCTTTTTAATTTTCAATAAAGAATAAAAATTCAAGTAGGCTCCGTGCAAAATACGGGAAAAACCGGGACACTTTTGCTAAAAAGTCGGGACAACCAAAAAAACAGAAAATACCGGGACTGTCCCGGGAAATACGGGACGTATGGTCACCCTAATTATGCGTCAAGGTATGTCATGTGACCTATCATTGGAACGCAGAATTAATTTCCCATCTAATGGTAAAATTTGATTTGTATTTTTTTTAATGATGTGTGTGAGTAATTAAGCGTTTTCCTTTTTGTATAACATTTAGTGCATTGTCCTTGGGATCAGAAGAGTCTCCCCGTAGGAAGAAAGTTTCGTTCAGGGCGTTTTTTTTTTGTCCAGATTTTAGACTTGCCCTTTCACCTTAATTGGTCAAAAGTGATGTCGTAAAAATTTACGCCACGAATCAAAGTGTGCGCATTTTCGAAGCCACGCCCACTTTTCAATTTATTTATACCCTCGAAACGTCGGTGGGTTGGTCAGTCTTGGTTCAGTCTTCCGTTTCCACTCGTCGGAAAAAACGCGGTCCATTCGATGTTAGTAATGTGAAATCGTTCTCGCGAGATGTTGCTGTTTGCTACCGCTGTAGTTCTCCCATTTTGTTGCCGAGGCGATCCTGAAGCCTGTCACGATGTCCAGAGTAGAGCCTGAGAGCGTTCTATGCCAGCTGTGAAGGATCCGGAGAGTTTTTTTGTCCTATCTTGGATAGGCCGCCTGTTTCCCCATGTCCCTCGAACTTGACTCGAGATCCAAAAACTGTGGCAGTTACCTTTTTGAGGATGCGGAACGCTGACCCCCTTGGTGACAGAACGTCGAGTCTCTCGGAATTTGTAAGTATGTGAAGTTATTTCTTGGTTTTCTCTCTCATTCACCATTTCTTTTGAGTTCGTGGCGGTGATCTGGGAATTTGTAATATTTTTTTGCGACTATCATGATTCTTTAAGCTTAGATCCAACTCCCCCCCCCCCCCCCCCCGTTGAAATTTTCGGTTAAGTATAAAAGTTGTTTAAGGTGTCTTAATTCTAATGATCTCTATGACAAATGCACCATTTCGAGTTGATTTTGATATGTTTGTTTCGCTGTTTAACTCTATAATGCCCAGATCGCCCGAAGTCGGCCGAGTAGGTTAATGCCCATAACCGCCTCAAGTCGGCCCAGCTAGGGGGTATGTTTCGGTGGGCTTTTGTCACCAACGGGGAAGAAAATGAAAGCTCTTGTCAGAGGCGGGAACGGAAAAGACAACTGCAACGCCCTATCAATGGGATTTTAAAAGCTGATGTACTAGACTGTTCCTTGAGAATGGACTAAGGGTACTCAATGCATTTTACAAGGAGATAATACTGTGAGGAAAGGGGTGTTTTCAGTATATATAGACAAATTATCTCCCGAAAATCCATTGAAATGAAAGGGTGAACGTCAATGCAAAGGGTGGCATGAATAGAAACTCATGGAGAAAGGGTGGGGAGAGGGGAAGTGAACGAAATTTGGACGAGTCCACTTCGAACACAAAAAACTTGGTATTTTCACGACCCTCCCAGGTTTTCTATCTGGGCGTTAAAGAGTTTTAACGGGAGTAACTGGGAGTAAAGGTTTGTTAAATGTTGATGTTGGAAAAGCATTTTTTCTGCACGGAGAGACTGTTTTGAATTTGCTCAATGTCAGTTTTGAATTATTTTCAATGATGCTGCTGTATTGTTAAAATATCTTTTGGGAAGAAAAGTAATTAAAATTTAATTATCTTAACTGTGTTAATTATAAATGTGTATGTGTGACTTGTAGTAATTTGGTTCTTTTTACTTGTTTTTATGTGGTAAATCTTAATTAAGATGGAACTCTAGCACTCCCCGTAGATAAGGGTTATCTTATGGTCAAGGTAACCACGCTCTGTATGCCCTATTCGAATCACTGGCCTAGGTGTTGAAAGATACTCATATAAGGTAGGGTGACCATACGTCCCGTATTTCCCGGGACAGTCCCGGTATTTTCTCTTTTTTTGGCCGTCCCGACTTTTTGGCAAAAGTGTCCCGGTTTTTCCCGTATTTCACACGAAGCCTACTTGAATTTTTATTCTTTATTAAAGTCGAAGATTGAAATTATTTTTCAACTCAAATTATTTTATGATAGTTACAACTATATATGGGATATTAATCTCCCACATTTGCCTTGGTAAATGTTTTTTTTCCGTGGAATACATTTTAATCCACTGCAATTTGCAGTAATGCATCATTTCCCGCCATTGTGATTTTTCCGTAATTTCAACAATATTTGGCAACTTTGTTTGGTTTTTGGCGATAATTGGCGAAGTCCCGTATTTTCCCGTATTTGGAATACCGATGTCCCGTATTTCTCTCGAGGAAATATGGTCAGCTTAATATAAGGAGCAAAATGGTCATAGTTCTCATAAATAATATTGTTTTGGTGAAATAGTGTCTCTTTGGGAACTAACATGATATAATATATTGATGCAGTGTAAAACTTATTTTGTGATATAAACTCAACGTCACAGTACCACAGAAAACCAACTTCAGCCGACCACTGTGGGGTTCGAACCTGGATCCTCGCATCGCGAGTCCGTCACTATAACCACTCGATCACCACAGCGGCTGGCAATGTTAGTTTCAGGGAAAAAATTAAATTTTTCACTAATATTTCCCATTCCAGAAGAAAAGGGTTTCTTTTCTTTTAGGAAAATTGCGGCCCGGTGCAACCGCACCCTTCGCACCTGCTTAAGTCCGGTGTGCATGGCAAGTATAGCTCAGTAGAGTAAAGGGTTTTTTTTTCCTAAGTTCAACTGGATACCAAGCTCTACCATTAAGCTACAGAGGACAGTAATTTTTCCCCCTAAGAACAGAGTATTTCTTTTGGGCCGAAAGCAATATAGACAAACTCCTAACTGAGCTACAGGTCGTAACGAAATTAGCCTCCAGATGGCGCCATTCGTTTCGTGAAGGTATATTTTTTGTTTGACATATTTTCATTAACGTCTCGAAAAAATAAAAATGTATTTCCTATTTGGGCGTTTTTATTTTGGAAAATCTCTCTTGCGACCTACACTTTGGGACAATACAATAATAATTATGTAGGGCTTTCATCAAACTTTGGGACCCTCCCCTACATCTGGCAACAGTCATGTTGTGTAACGAAAGTTCAAACTTCCAGGTGGGGAGGGAGAATGCTTTTGTGCAAGGTTTCTAGAATATATATTGACAAGACGTGTCCCTACCGGCTATGTATATATTGTGTCTTAACAGCTAAATATGTGAAGCCAGTGCCGTCTTAAGGCATCCGGGCCCTCAAGTGAAGAGGGACCTTAGAAAAATCAATTGGCCCATGATACTCTTAAGACGGCCCTGTGTGAGGCCCATTAAAAGTATGAAAATATCTGGAAAGAACCCAGTGTTGCTTCAAAAAAAAAGAAAGCAGGATGGCCGGGAAATCGAAGACTTATCAAGCGATTACCTTGCCTTGAAAAATTCTCCACAATTGGATAAACCATGATGAAATAGAGGAGAGCTCAATTTCTTGCTGCATCAAACTAAATTAGGTAAGCACTATGTGCTCACATCGTTTTTATTTTACTCCCAGCTGCATGTAGGGTTTGCCCAACCCGAAAATAATCATCAGAAATTACACGATTATTTAGCGCCACACATGTCTGGTGGCCCGACGAAAAGTCGCCAAGGCCATCAGACACTACGGACGCCGAAAAAAAACACATCAGCGTGCAAAACATAATAGAAACCACCAAGCATAAAAATCCAAAAAAATATCAGTTAAAAAAAAAAATTACACCTGGCCCCGCTGCGGTCGGCAACACCTATATAACACAACAAGTGTCTGGCATAGTTGTTAGATCGTTTACTGTTGCTACAATGGCAGGTTATATAGATTTAAGTGAGTTTGAATGTGGTGTTATAGTCGGTGCACGAGAGATGGGACATAGCATCTCCGAGGTAGCGATGAAATTTGGATTTTCACGTACGACCATTTCACGAGTGTACCGTGAATATCGGGAATCCGGTAAAAAATTAAATCTACGACATCGCTGCGGCTGGAAAAAGATCATGCAAGAACGGGAATGACGAGAATCATTAAACGTGACAGACGTGCAACCCTTCCGCAAATTGCTGCAGATTTCAATGCTCGGCCATCAACAAGTGTCAGCGTGCGAACCATTCAACGAAACATCATCGATATGGGCTTTCGGAGCCAAAGGCCCACTTGTGTACCCTTGATGACTGCACGACACAAAGCTACGCCTCGCCTGGGGCCCGACAACACAGACATTGGACCGTTGAGGACTGGAAACACTTTGCCTGGTCTGACGAGTCTTGGTTCCAATTGCTTTGAGCTGATGACCGTGTATGGGTATGGAGACAACCTCATGAATCCATGGACCCTACATGTCAACAGGGGACTGTTCAAGCTGGTGGAGGCTCTGTGATGGTATAGGACGTGTGCAGTTGGCGTGATATGGGACCCCTGATACGTCTAGATACGACTCTGACAGGTACGTAAGCACCCTGTCTGATCATTTGCACCCATTCATGTCCATTGTGCATTCTGATGGATTTGGACAATTTCAACAGGACAATGCGACACCCCACACGTCCAGAATTGCTACAAAGTGGCTCCAGGAACACTCTTCTGACTTTAGACACTTCCGCTGGCCACCAAAATCCCCAGACATGAACATTGTTGAACATATCTGGGATGCCTTGCAACGTGCTTTTCAGAAGAGATCTCCACCCCCTCTTACTCCTACGAATTTATGGACAGCCCTACAGGATTCATGGTGTCAATTACCTCCAGCACTACTTCAGACATTAGTCGAGTCCATGCCACGTCGTGTTGTAGCACTTCTGCGGGCTCACGGGGGCTTTACATGATATGAGGGAGATGAACCAGTTTTTTTGGCTCTTCAGTGTATATGTAATATTTTTATTTATTATTCTGAAGATATTTAATAAAATTTCCAGACATACCCATCCTCCAGGAACACTTCGATATCTCAATGAGATGGGAAGCGGGGTGTGTTTGGTTGTCAAAGTCTATGTTTATGTAACCTTTTCAGCAATATGATCACAAAAAGCAGCCTGCATGCAAGTTTGTAAGTCTATTGTTTAGAAATTCAATGTTTGCACTAATTTGTCCTGTAGAAAAGCCTGCTTTTCCAAAAAAAATTTTGTAACAGTTTCAGGAAGCAACTACGTATGGCTTATTAAAATCACATCAAGTATGAAAACGGTTTACACTAACATAGGGACGGATGATGCAGGACTTGCATTGGCAAGCAGAGATTGCATAAATAAATTCTGTTGAGTTCTTCAACATTTTGTATGACTCCCTTGGTTTTGTTTGGGAAACATATATAGTGTTTATGTGAAATTTTCCGTTAAAGAGAGTATGTTTTTCCTTTGGATTTCCATGTTAGACAGGTTCTGGTTCTGCTTAATCTAGGTTTATTAATGTGTATTTTGGCATTGAAAAATCACGGGATCAAGATTTCATTCTGTTGAAGACAGGTTTCCGCTTAATACAGGTTTCATTAAAGACAGGTTTTACTGTATCTGTTTTAAGTATGTTACCCACATGCTATAATTCTTCAGTGTTGATGGGTTCCTTTGCAACTTTTCTCTGCCAGTAGAATAGTTAGCAACGAATGTAACTGAACCTAGTCATACTAGTAAATTAAATTTCTTTTAGTGAAGTCCCTAGAACATGATTTTGGAAACCCACAAGGGTACCAGGTGAATGATGGTGTAAAAGGCTTACATATATCCCGGAAGGGACAGAGCCTGGGTCGTATCTGGTCTGACAGGTGAATGATGGTAGGGGAGCAGGGTAGTCAACTTTACTTTTTCCGAGAGGGACCCACTTTCACTCAGAAAAGACCCATATTTTGTCAATAACCTGGGTCTTGGGACCCAGGTAAATTAGAGGGGAGCAGCATCTCTGTGAATGATTGTACATTTTGCACTGTTCCTTTGGAAATGGTCTCAAATGAGGGTTGTTCTTAAAAAACTTAACTAACTTGCATAGGTGCTGTAGCCCAAAGACAGGCCATTTGAGCCCTTCCCAATTAATTTTTTAGGGCGACCAAACCCCCCTTAATAGTATCTGGAAAAACAATGCAGTGTACCTTCCTTCTCCAGTGTATACGTGCTTGAGCCCCCATATATATATATAGGACGATACAACCTTCTGCCGCCCCCCCCCCCCCAATGTTTTCTTCATGTCTGCATCTCTGCATACATGCCTTCATAAGTTGCTGTGCATCGAAGAAGAGAGTTGACAGACTGGACTTTAGAAGATTACTGTAAAAAAGAATGTGATATATTGTAAGGAGAGACAGATTATCTGTGGTTGCTAGTGCAATTGATTCTCAATATAATGATCTCCCCCTTGTCCCACCGGAAATGGATGTTATATTGGGAGGGTTCTCATATCGAAAGTAAAACCTATATGATAGTTGTAATGAACTATGAAAACGTTTGGGAATTATCCTACTATGGTTAGTGTAATAGAATGGCCACTATAATGCGGAGTCGTTATAAGGAGAGTCGACTATATGCTATTTTGACCCAAAATTGTTTTTGTTATCAAGTCATTTCTGTCATTTTGCTGTGACTCTAGTCAACCTTAGTCATACTGAAATAGTGTGAAGGATTTTTTTTTAATTTTTTAAAAATTGCAAAAATTTAGAGTAATTATTTTAAGTTTATGTTGTCTGAAATGCATTTGTATATTCCAGTGATTCTATTGAGCTTTTGCGGAGCATGAAAGAGGGTTTTCGTAAAGAAATGATTGCTTTGAGACAAGAAGTTCAGGACTCAAATGCAGAAATTTATGATTTGCGTCATCAGGTCACGAGTTTGAAAGATGAAATACAAAAGATGAGTTGTGATCATCTTCAGATATTAAAACACAGAGCTTATAATGTCGAAAATTGATAATATAGCTGATGAGACATATTTGCAAAAGCATGTCATAACATGTATTGATACTGATATGAAAGCGATTAAGAGACATATCACCATTCCAGGTGTGTAGCTTAATCTATTTACTTGGTTTTAATGTTATTCATTGGCTTATTTTTCATATTCTGAGTTTGTTCAAGCATGTAAATAAAAATAACAGTGAAAATAAAATCAATAGACTTTCAGGGTATTAAGACAAGCTGAACTTGGGGGGGGGGGGGGAAATGCCATCATCTCTATCGGGAATTGAACCCAGGATTCGACCCCCCGTCTCAAACTGGGCAAGTGCACTAATCATTATACTAATTGGAATAATGATCAGTGGCCCAAACATGATCAAAAGGGGAAAATTTTGTGAAAAAGATCACAAATTCTTGCAATTCAACTTCAGTTTATCACAATCAGGGGTTTGTCCACACTTTTTGTAAGGTCCTGTTTTTGTGAAAAGGATAATTAATTTTGTGAAAAATAAGTAATTTTGTAGGAAGCAAAGTAGTCTAGTTAATTAATCACAAAAGAAATAAAAGGCCAAATTTATGATTTCATTAATTTGTATTTTGTGAAGGGTCAATTTTTCAGATCCAGAATTGTGTGGAGGGTCTGGAAAACGGACCCAAATTTCTGCTGGACATACCTCTGACATTCTTTTTCAAACCAGACGAAAATTGATCAGGCTGATAAAAACTCTTGTAACGTGGATTCAAGCCGTAAACAGAGGCATATTCAGGGCTCCCACTTGTCCTACTTTTCATACTTTTTGGTAAAATGTCCTACTTTCTCGGTTTTGTCCTACTTTTCCTATCATATCCTATCTACAAGATTTGTGTAATTGGTTTTAATTGAGCAAGGAATCATCAATATATTGCCAAATAGTACAAATGTAGATTACAATTAATGATTCTGCCGAAGCAGAAATTGTATCATTTTCAAGGTTATTTGGGGGCATATGTGGACCATTTGGTTCATAATTTTTCATTTGCTTAGTTTGAGATTTAAACAAGTGGGTAGTCATTAAAACTTCTGCCTGGATGGAAAAAATAATTTTGTATTTACTTTTCATTTTCTTGGACAGTAACTAACTCTCATCATTCAAAATTATGAAGAATTTGCCTAACAAAGCAGTTGGATACATAGGCCTATTCTAGGTTTGGTGATTCTGATTGCTACCCAATAGCATTCAATTGTCTTCTTAATAATTGCAATAAAAATTGCATGCAGAGGCATAAACAATGTTTACAATACTCAGAAAAGAGCTAGAAATGAAAGTGTTTCATTTTTCAAAAGCGATTACACTGGTACTGAACAGTAAAATGTAAAAAAATCCCTTTAAAAAAAGGGATGGCAACACAGTAAAACCATCCAGTTCACATTGACTTATTTGAGCTTGTAATTTACACATTTTGCACCGTGGTTTTTGAAAATGGTTTCAAAGGAGCACCATTCTTAAAAAACACACGTCTTCATAACCTGCTGTTCATTGTCGAAGAGAGTTCACAGACTGGACTCTCTCTCTCTGTGGAAGACTCCAAAAAAAAGGAAAGTAATATATTTTGTGAGGAGAGACAGAAAAGAATTATCTGTGGTTGCTAGTACACTGTTTTGGCCAAAAATTGTTTTTGTAACTAAGTTATTTCTGTCATTTTGCTTTTACTTGAGTCAATCAGGATACTGATATAGTGCTATGAAAAAAAAAGTTTTTTTAGGATTTTTTTTGTTATGCTATGATTATGTTGTCTAAAGGGGGGGGGGGTTACCCTCCCCCATCCTACTGATTAGTTCGGCTTTTTCTATTTTTTTGAATGAGAGCCCTGCAGATTTAATGGCCTTAATTGACCTTTATCTGCTTGTGGCTGCAAAACGTAATTTAGAGCATCTCCATGACTCAGATTGTTGACTTGATATCGACATCTTATGCTCCATTCTTCGTGTTTAAAAAAATCACAATTTTGATTTTTTTTTCTCTTTTAGATCTCTGAATTTATTAAAATGTTTTTGTCTCACAGTAGTCGCTGCCATGGCCGCACTAGGAGAGGGCAGGGGTCTGATTTCCCAGGCACTGGATGATGAAGGGTGCCGAGTTGACTCTTTTTCTGTTAAAAAAAAATGGATACTGGCCCTAGGCGACAGTAAATTTTCAGAATTAAATGTGACCAGCGGCCCTGGTCACCAGAGCCTTCTAAAAAGTACATGAGCCCCCATTCCAAGTGATTTTTTCTGATGCCTTACGTGGCAAATTCTCGAAAAATTCAACTACTACTCAGTTTTTCTGATGTCTCGGGGGGGGGGGGGCATGCTTTAAGACAGCACTGCTGGTCACTACATATCGTGATTAGGTCAAAAACCAGGAGTGGGACAGTGCCCAGGATGACATTTTTGTGGAATGGCTAATTTAATAAAAGGCAATAAATTCCTTTGTAAAATTATCAAACTTCACTGTCAAGGAATGGTAAAATTATGTCCCCCCCCCCCCCCCCAAAAAAAAAAATTGTATAATGGCCCTGGTAAATCGATAGCTCTGGGTAGGGGGGCGAATTCACTGATTTTGTTCATTCAAAATCACAAGGGGGGTCAAATGCATTAATAAACCCCATATTTCATTGATTTAATTTTTTTTGTTTACCACTTTATGATCAAGGACTTAATATTGTGTCTGAATGCCAGTTGGATGAATTCAAGCAAGTTCTCTTTGTTTTCTTTCCTCTCCTCATCATCCTGAAGCTTTGTTGCAACCGTACAATTTTTTCTTCTTCTTGGGTTTTTGATTGACTAGTGATTTTTTCCCACATATCATGTACCTTTCTTATAAGTGTGAAAGAAAACATCTACTTTCTACCTACATTCTTATCAACTTATCTATTATACTGTTTTATTCATTTGTTTTTGACTTCCTTTTTCTAACGTACGATTAGGTTAGGACAAGGACTTAATATTCACCACAGATTTGTCAAATAGAGAGCATCCGAATTTTTTGCCAATCGCTTGTAAGCGAAAGGGTTAATTTTATTGTAGTTTTCTGTATTTCCCGTCATACTTCTATTGATTTTTGCACATTGCCGCATATTAGGTTGAATTAAATAATAAATTGTGTTTCTTTGTGTAATTGTATGTCCCTTGTCATACATCTTTAATTGACCCCTGTGAAATGGCGATTTCTTGGTACGAAAAAAAGTTATGTTGTCGCTTACTATGCTCACGGAAAATTAATCAGGAAGGGGGTGTAGAGTCTTTCTCTGTTAAAAATTATGGTAAGAGGGGGAAGTACATTTTTTTTTTGCCTGTATGTTGTGTGTAAAAAAAAGAAAAAATTCTAATTTTAAAAGAGCCAAACAGTAATTTCAAAATTGGTTAATTTTCTCCCTCACCAAATATGACTTTGTGGGTTTTTAAATTTCAAATCCGCTATTCCTTTGAAAAAAATAGATGCTGCCATGGAGCTATCATCAGCAGACTTATAACAGGAATATACACCCAGTTACATATCTATGCATAACGATTTGGAAAATAGGTTGAACCAACTACTATGGTACATAAAAGTATAAAAATATCAAAGATTTTTCTATTGAATAAATTACTAATTTAAGGAAGAAATATTGAAAACTTACTGTAGAAAATTTTCAGCCTATTTGAACTGCTGCTGTTCTAGACAACAAATAATGCGCTCAGTGAGCAAAAAGGGTGTTATCTTAAATAGACTGGTGTGAAAAGTTTGCCAAAAAAAAAAAATTGTGTTTTTATTTTTTTTAAACTTTTGTTATCAATCTCAAATAGTGTTGCTTTAATTCATTGATTTTACTTCTAACATTAATTTTGTTGCTCCAATTTATACATACTTGTTTTAAAAACTTGCTTTGAAAACAGCGCGAAATCCTATATTTTGATGCTACGAAAATTGCTCAAAAATTAACTTTACCCCTGTAAATACAGTTTATTTCGCTTATAACGTTTTTAAAGAACCGTCACGAAAAAAGTTGTTAGCGGGAGAACACTTTGAACAGGAAACCTCAATGAGCAATTAGTAAAGGGTGGGTCCATAAAAATAAGTTGTGCTAAGCAAGAACATTATAAACAGGATCCATTGTATGTCCAGCAGTTCTCTTAAATCAGACCAAACAAAATTGAGAGATTCTTTGACAGTAGCTAGTTGAAGATTGAACACACTGTGTAAACGAATGAAAAAGAATGAAGATATGAAGAAGCTTCACATGTCCTTCATGAAGGAGCATTCATACTTCTTTTGATACTCCTTATGAACAGACATTTTGCATCATGGGTGAAGTTGGCATGAAACAATACAGTGAATCCTGCTTGCAATCTTCCATCTTATGTTTTCCTGCCTAGTATGACTTATTTTCGTTGCCTGAACTTCTAATGCATGATTCTCACAAAATTTCCTTAAATTTTGCCCCCAGCAGTTTATATGAAATATATTTTATAAACTTTTTTTTTGTTACTTTCTGTTTAAGTTATATAAATTTAATTTAATTAATTATAAGTTCCTATGTTGCATTTCAGTTTCTGAAAAATTGCCACTCTGTTTCTAATTTTTTCATCAATAGATTTTTAAAATTTGCTTGAGCAAATTTTCTTATGTTAAGGAAATGTCCTCCTTCTGGCTGTGCTCAGTCCAGTTTTAGTTTTAAAATAATTTTCTATCTTAAAACAAAAATATATTCTTTTTTTCAATAATATATATATTTTAGGACCAGTACACTTTCCCATTTCATTTTTTTTTATAATTTTAAATATTTTTTATCAATAGTTTATAGCCAAATAAAAATTTTTCCCAGCTTTTTTCCCCATTCATGACATTTGGGAAACATCGGTTCAGGTCCTGCGACACCAGTTGCCGCCTATCAAATTTTATGTTGAGAAGATTAAGAAGAATGTAGTCATCACTTTAACCTCCTTTTAATCAATTAGAATTAGTTCACAAATTAGATTTATTCAGGAGAAAAAGAAGCGAGTGAAAAATAACTCTTCATTTAAAACTGTTATAAGCAAAATACACTGTATGAAAAATTCATTTATTGGCCTGAAACTTTAGGCAGGGAAGATGCTACAACAAATTGGCAGAATTGATGGTGTCTGAAACTGCTGATCATTGGGTATGATGAATCTGGGGTTGAAGTACTAATGACAAGAAAGTGAAGTAGAAAATTCAGGGGATGTGAAAGTTAAAATGGTGTAACTGGAATAATTCTCATTTTGAGGGGGAAAAAAATGAGGTTTTATCAGAATTGTTTTTACAGGTTCCCATGCTAAAAATTTTGTGATTTTACAATCTAGAACCAAATTATTGAAGTTTCAACAGTTTAGCCATACTTGCCAACTATTACTGAATTTCCATAGTTTCTACAGATTCCACCATAAAATACAAAACTATGGAAAATCGTGAAAAAGTACGGACATTTTTTTTTGTTCAAGAATTTCTTTGAATTCCATTATCCTATCGAGTAAAAAATGACTTCATGCAAAGACAGCATCTCCGAAGAATAAATATCAAACTAATGACATCAACCAATTGACATAAAAAGTGTGGTTTGCACTAAGATAACTTATCATGGCTTAGAGTTTTTGATAAATACATTTGAAATGAAGTTCAAATTTCATTCAGTAAAACGAAAATCTTGACTGATATATATATATATGAAATTGATTTTTTGTGCCTCTATGTATAGGATTTCTAAACAAATCTACAATTTCACACCAATCTTTACCAAATTTTGTGTGTATATCAAACAGGCTACTTCAAAAATTTGTCATAGTTGAGCAAATGCTCGATAGGGTAAAAAAACTGTCTCGAAACAGTGACTTTTGGGATGTCTACTTTGGTTACCTTGGTTCCCAAACAATGACTTGTCACTTTTTTAATGCTACCAGTATATGAAGAAAACCTGGGCAGTGCCAGGTACACATTACTGTTAGTTTGATATTGAATGTCAGATTCAAAATTTTTTTAAAGGTAAAAAAAATTGATTTTCAAATTTAAAAAAATTCAAGAAGAAAAAAATTTGAAGGGGGAAGGGTAGGCGCTCAGCTTTTTTTTCTGGGGGGGGGAGCCACCCCTTCCACTCTGACGGTGAACATTGCCACTACGGAGAGGACTAGTTCCAAGGTTGGCATGTATGAGTTAAGGACATTTTTTTTAATATACTCACCACATATTCCCAAGGAATCTTATATGTTTAGGGAATTTGTTAGCGTGTTAGTAAACATCCATGCCCGAACCGGGATTCAAACAGAAACCTGAACAGTCAGAAGCTAGCTCCCTAACCACTGGACTGCCAGGTGGTGAAATTGAATACTTTTAGATTGAATTTCTTTACTTAAGTCAGAATTATTGAAAGTGTAACTAGCACCACTATGACTTGAACCACTCCTGAATTGATCATTTCAATATAAGAATGTTTTATGTAATTCTTATTTTTCTAATTCTATATAAAAGTGAATTTTTCAAGAAATATTTTTTACTCAGGCATGTGACATTAAAAGTATATCATCCTATATATTCCTTATATAGCCTCAAGACATAGGCGGAGATAGACATGGACATCTGGGGGGGGACAAGGTCATTATTGCTGGGGGGGGGGCACGATGATGATGATGTCAATTCATATATACACATGTACATTAGATCTGCCCACTCCACTTTTGACGCTAGGGGGGGGGTGGCGTAATCTTCGCCCATGCCTCAAGAGAGTTTTTTTTTTTGCTTTTATGATCCATAATATGGTTCATTTTCATTAAGGTTAAAAAATATTTTTTACTCCATGATGCCTCATGCCTATTCATGATGCCTATTCAATATAACTATGAAAAAAAAGTTGTTGTGCTTATATATATTTTTGTGCAAATGATTGAAATTTGACTCTAATTATTTTAGGTCCCAGAAAAGTTTGGAATTTTCTGGGATTATCAGAATATACGAATACCAAGAAAATGCAGGAAATATCCGGGCAGACGTATTAATTTTTTAAAAATTTACTTCGAGGAGCCTGGTTATGAAATAGCAGTGTGTGTGTGTGTCATGGACTTTGCAAAAGAGTCTCCGAAATTGAGAGATCTGCTGTTCGAATTTGTGAGTTTTTGAAGAAACATATAATTTTTCATTACTTTTTCAACATTCAGATGCATTTTATTTAAAGAATTATGTTAATCAAGTTGTGTTTCTAACATTTTAGATGACCACATCTCACGTGAACGGCGAAGCGAAAGACGCAGAAGATAAGAAGATTTCTCAACAAATGAGAAACTTCCAAAAAGCAGTGAGAGGATAGATAGTGTAGCATTATTCTAGTTAGCGGTAGAAAATTTTGTATTCTGTAAATTTAAGTGCTATTATGTAAATTTAAGTGCTGAATGCATTATTACATAGTTAATTTTTTCTCTCTCTCATCCATTTTCTCTCTCAATTTGTATGCAGGTGATAATGGATTCTCCAGTGTCATAGAACATTTGAAAGTCAAAGGAGCAGAGGTTACAGTAGTTCATCGAAAGAAATGTGGGACTGAGCTAGAAGTCGCTGCAATAACATAATTTCTCTAGACTCGATTATAGAGCTCATGCCACAAATCGAGGTATAATATTTGAAATTTATTTTCTCTAAACTTTGGTGGATTTGTGTTGCTATGATTTTCATATAATTCTTGCTATAAAAGTTTCATTTTTATTGGACAGTTAACAGATGAAGAATTAGAAGAGGAAAATGATGACTCAGATGTAGATGATGACTCGAGTTCTGACTCATTAGACAAGGAAGATGATGACTCTAGTGCTGCTAATCAGGTGATCCTAAAGCGACCAAAAGAAGATAATCCCAGGTGAATTGCCAAATTGATAATATTAATTTTTGAGTGATTTCTTCCTATTGATAATTTTTTACTGACTTAATTAGTATAGTGATAGTAACTCTAATTTAGTAAAAAGCAAAAAAAAAAATTTCCTTTCATAGAGTTCTGGCTCTGAACTACATATATATATATTTTTTTATCATTTCTTATCATTCAAATGCTAGAGTTCAAATGATATTACCATCCCAGCACTCACTATTTTTTTCCTGTATCTTGGTATAGTTCTAACAGCTCACCATCAAAACGGCCAAAGAAAAATCAACAGTCGCCACGAGTTTTTCCGATATCGAGTCTTGAAGTAGCTTCTATGGATATTGATGACAAAAAACAACCTAGGTATAATTTTTAAAATAATATGGAATATTCTGAATTTCAAGTTTTGAATGTGATCATATATTTAGGGTCGTCTTCAGAGCATCATAGCAACCCTGGGCCAAGTGGCGTTTTTGAGACCTTACCTAGTAAATTGTAGAAAATTTCATCCGGATCTCATTTTTATGAGGCCTCCGGGCTGTGCCCGGGTAGGCCCATGCGTTAAGACAGCGCTGCATATATTGTGTCACCTAGTAGTATTATTTGTCTCTGGCTATGCTGGTGAATGAAATTTCAGTAAAGGACACATAAATTACATAATTACTCTTTGCTTCAACCAAGTCTGACCATTCCTTAAATAAGAAGTCTTTGGTATTTAAAAGGTTAATTGTATATATACTAAATTTGAGTTTACCTCTTATTCAACTTCTTTCATCTCTGTATCTGCTTTCTTCTGCTTTTTGATTGCCTCAAGGATGTTTTCTTAACTGGAGTCAATCAAACGAACATGCTTTATACAATTTGATACAATACAGTCAATTTGCGATAACTCAAGCCCTGATAGCTTGAATATTTGTTCTAGTTGAACTTTTTACTCAGCCCCAGAACTTTTTCTGTATATTAGTGTTAAAAATTTTTTCCCTTAACTTGACTCACAAAAGAAGAAATAAACAGTCAAAAATCACTGCATTTTTGACAGAAATAATCTTGTAAACATTTTATTTATGATTCGTTTCATTCATACGAATATCATGTATGCATCTGTTTCCATAATACAATATGCATGCCTGGTTTATATTTCTAAATATTTTCATTAATAATTAAATACGATTAAATTATAGTAGCCTATCTTTTCGAATTCCTTCATCTCCAGTAGTTTGACATGTTTTACTGATACGATACTCGCAAATACTGCTGTTATTTTAATAAATATTTCTTTTTCCTAATATTTGAAGGAGTATTTTTACTCCTCAATGAAATTTAGAGGAGTGAAATTACATTTTGATGTATAAATAACGCGTATTGGCAAACACTGTACTCACGTGATTTAAAAATAAATGAACAATGTTTTTATATTTTTGACTTTGAAAAGTTTTCGTTCTCTCTTTGTTGTACTTGTAGATTTTTAGATTTTTTTATTGAGATGATAAAGTGGAAAACGGTTCTCCCAAATACTCCAAAAAACCAAGACAAAAAGTCTGAATACAATTTTTCTGTTTTTTAGTTCCTTGACTTAAAAGAGATTTCGGAATGGAGGGAAGGAGGACAGTCCCATATCTTATCTGAATCACCTGCTGCATCATCCATTGCTGAACTAAAAGTAAATATTAATTTGCTTATTCTAATTTTTTGATTGATGTAACAAATTATCTTTTGTGATGATTTGTAATCTTCTAAAAAGCTAAAATAAGTTGACTCAATAATTTAATTTGTGAATAATTTTATTGACAAATTGAGGGGTCAAGGAATAATGTTTTCAGTCCAAAATAATTGTAATTAATATTTTTGAGTTTTTGTATAGCTCAGAACTGTCTTTTTCGACCGCGTAAAACTGCTTTCAGTCCGCTATAATGAAAGAAGAAAGATACAGCATGGGGGAGAGAAGAGAGGGAACCAATGATCTTAGTTATAGTGCACAGATGGGAAAAACTATGAAAAAATGGAGTCCACCACATGCATAATAGAAAAAGAATTTGTAACATGCGCAGCAAACGATACCAGATTTCTAAAGAGAAACAAATAATGAAGTTTGCATATAACAAAATATTTTTAATATTTTTTCTGACTTTGGTATAAACAGATTTGTAAAAAAAAAAAAAAAATTATACTCAGTAATTATAATTTAAAATATACAACACTAATTTACACAAAAGTTTTTTTTTGTTATTCAACGTATCTGTCAGGTTAAAAAACTATTCAACAACATTAACAATCAGTGTTTGAGTGTTTAATACTTAGTTTCTGAGGTCAAAAACCTAACTCACACATCATACCCTTCCTATCACATATTTTAATAAAAAAACTCATATTTTAATTTTACTAAACAGCATTTGGTAAATTGAACACAGGTAATCAGTAGTTTGCATAAAATGAACCATAAAATTACATATCTGTTCTAGACTCTTGTATGTTAAAAAATTTGAAATTGCAAATTATAATTAATATTTTGCTTTAATTATTGTAATAAATTAATGCTTGAAAATAAGTCATTGTAGTAAGCAAAAAAGTTTCTCATATTGCTATGTACCTACTGTGTTTAAAACATCCAAAAGCATTCATTTAGGTTTTTGGCAGTTTAAACAAGTTTTTAACTCATGTCATGTCAAAAACTGAAGTATGGCTCAAAAGCATTGAGCATAATACTTGACGATAGAATTTCAATGCCCTGATACAGATTCTATGAAATAAAAGTCAGAATTCACATCATAATACCTGTAGTTATCATTTGAACTCATTCTTTAATGATTACATACTCCTCATTACCATAATATCTTTTAGTTTTTACTTGAAATGTACAAAAGGGATTTAATTATTATTTATTGAGTATATTTATCCTGATACACTTTAAAATCAAGTTGAATTCAAACTCAATATGCTTTCAGAAATCTGTGGAAGTTAAAAAAAATAGATTCCTAATGCAATATCATTTTGTATCAAATCCTTTCACATATCCAATTTTCAGATGTATTTCAAATAGACATTTTACAAAGAAAAAAAAGTGCTGCATATTAATTTGCTTCTACAGTCTACGGGAACTACCTTAAAGTGAAAATTGTAGAGAAATAGAGCTACAAATATTATGGTAACATCATTGATTCAATTAATAATCAAATAATTACAATTATTATATAATGGTAAAAGTTGCAGAGTGTGGAAAGGAGATGCTTATTGCCGTGTTTTTCCTTCTAGACTACTTTTATTTTTTATTATCATTATTAATTTATTTTTACTTTTCCGGTATAATTGCATTTCATGCCAACTGGGGTTACTGTAAATAAATAATACAAAATGATGTGTGCCTTTGGAGAGAAGGGGTTTTTTTGTAACATTAATTATCAATGATTTATAACCTATTAAAAAAAAATTTAACTTTTTTAATAATCTGATTTGAGATTGATATTGTGCATATGAATTATTATTTTTGTCAATTTATTCATTTAATTAGTTTCTTCCCTTTAATAAATGATTGCATGCTTAGTAAGTTAGTTTGAACCTGGAAAGACAATTTTCAAATGCTGCTCAAAAGCATTGAATATTATGCTTGGCAATACAATTTGTATGTCCTGGTAAAGATTTTATTAAACAATATGCTGCAGTTATCATATAAACTCATATACAATATAAACTCATTACTTAAAAAAACTTATATAAACTCATTACTTAAAAAAACTTATATAAACTCATTAGTTTAATAATCACATTCTCATCTTATCATTATCCCGATATCTTTTAGTGTTTACTTGAAATGTACAAAGTGGATTTGATTATATTGAGTATTCACTGCAATATATCTTGGAATAAAGGTGAGTTTAAACTCGATATTCTGTTACCATCCAGAATACCATCGTGTATTATATACAGGGTGATTATAAAAAAACTATCCCGACATATGGGCCCCTAACTATCATACCATTCACAGAAACTGCATGAAATTTTGGCATAAGGCATTTTGATGTATGCGCTCAAGAATGATATGGAAAACAACAGTGTCACTCTAACAGTTACGGCTACAGTGAGAAAATTTCGAAAATATCAAATGGCAACACCAAGTTTTTTGTATTGGAATGTGATCTCCATTGTGAAAAACCCTAAATAGCGTTCGAACGGCAACTGTAGCATGAAAATTACCGGCGGTAGATAGGCTAAAAGTGAGGACAACCAATAAGGACAGAGAAGCAGCATAAAATAAAGCATTTTTTTGTGTTTCACAAATTTTCCACATGACCTTGTGGAGGACTAATCAGGCTGGGATCTCAGCCGAAGAAACGGTGGGACGAATGAAACGAACATTAATGCTCTGGTGCACGGCAAAGTCCTTTTTACTTTTTCCTTGCCTAGTTCCGGGGATTTTCGTGCTACAGGTTCCATTCCAACGCTATTTAGTGTTTTTCAGTATGGAGATCGCATTCCAATACAAAAAACTTGGTGTTGCCATTTGATATTTTCGAAATTTTCTCACTGTAACCGTAACTGTTAGAGTGACACTGTTGTTTTCCATATTGTTCTTGAGCGCATACCTTAAAATACCTTATGCCAAAATTTCATTCAGTTTCTGTGAACGGTATGATAGTTAAGGGCCCATATGTCGGGATAGTTTTTTTATAATCACCCCGTATGCATCACAATACTTTTCCATACTAAAATTTCAGATGAAATTTAAATTCCCTCTTTCTTACCAACCAAAAAGTTCTGAATTTTTACCTGCTTTTGCAATGTATGATACCGATGTTAAATTGTAAATAATGTAAAAAAATGTTATTAAATGCCACAGCAACTTTGCTGATTCGATGAGTAATTAAATAATTACAGTTGTGGTATGATGGTAAAGCGGCAGAGTATGGAAAAGAGATGCTCATTGCTGACACACAAAATGAGCCGAAAGTAGAGTTTGCCGCAACTCCCAATCAGCTGTATACTCTGGTCATGTTCGGTGAGTTTGTAATTTGCCTACAGTTACGTTAACAAGTGAGAAACTAACCATCGGTATTCCTTTTTTTAATAAATTCCTAATCAACAAAATATGTATGCTCATGGGTTGTTTCTAATTGTGGTGTGCAGTATTTTGGAGGACTCGAAGATGACAGTTTCATGATTTATTTTATTACTCAAAAGGTGATCGTTTAATGATCTGAAATTATTTCAAATAATGCATTGAGATTATTTTGATTGTAATAGAGTTTGGTTGACCTATTTTCATTTAAGGTATTCAATTACCTTTCTTGTCATTTTTTTTCTGTAAAATACAAATACAAAATTTGAAACCACACACAACAGCCAAATTGCCCTGGTCATTGGTCAGAGTGATGCACTAGGACCAATGTTCGAACCCCACCATCAACGCAGTGGTGGTCAGCTGAAATTGGTATCTTGTGGTTCCCAACTTTGAGGTGCGAATGCGAGCCAGTCTCCAGGTTACAAACTCTCGCCACAGAAAGCAACAGACCTACAATGCCACAAATGTTCAACCGTTACACTTCACTCATAGGTGTCTGCACTGAAAATTCAAAAACATGACACTAGATGCACACTTAGACTTATGTACCTATAAACGCACATGCTTCCGATAGCACTCAATCGGTAGTAAATTACCCATGGCGGCAGACCAGAGTTGTGCTCAGTTTAAATGAATGAATATTCTCATTGTAACATTACTAATTTTATGCTTTTCATTTAATTAATATCTGTTTGCTTACGTCTCGACCGTCCAAATCCAAACGAACCCCGTTTGACACAGTTCTTACATTGGCTGGTCGTCGATATTCCCGGGAACGATGTCTCTAAAGGAAAAGTCATCGTTCAATACGAGGGTCCACGTGCTGGGTCTGGGAGTAGGTTTTTTTTTATTTATGAGAACATTTCCATTGCTTAGTAACTTATTGCACTAGCTTGTAATAATATTTTTATTTGTCCCTTCTTCATCAACAAGTTTACTAATATATTTGTGACTGAGTATCTCGAGATAAATGAAGATTTCGAAATGGAAACAATGTTGTCTACTTAAATCAATATTTCTTATTGAGGGAACCGTATAGGTTTTGCATCATTTATCATGGAAAATACCGATATAGTTTACAGGAATTCCATTTTGTGTGATTTTGAGTTCATTATGCAGAAAGCTTGACAAAAAGGTAACCAAAAAGATTTTATAAATGCAGAGATGCAAGAGCTGTGCCAAACTGCGCCGAAATGGTTCTCTTGCTACATGGTGCGCCAAGGTGCAGAATCTCTGTGCATTTGCGGCAATTCTTGTTTGTGGTTCGTGGAGGTACCGCTAATGCACTGTAGTGCGAACTACGAATAACGAAATTTAGGAGAAAGAAGTACGAAAATTTTGTTCACGAGACGCGGAAAAATATATGGGGGTGGACTTCAATTTTTTTCAGTTCCCACCATCTATTACAATCGCGTTCGCGTGACCTTGGAAAGTAGTTCTACTACCTTGAAGTATTATTATTGGTATAATCCTCGGGATATCAAAGTCCCTGAATGAATATGCTGAATTTTCCAATTTCGGAGAGCGTTTTTTAAATCTCTACCCATGCAGAACCTATTTTTGGTGGTACTGACCACGGTTGGCAAAGCTTTTTTCTCCCTTTCAACTCCATTTGGCACCCCTCCTAGAGAGGCACCCAATATGGACGCACGGTCCGCCCCTGCGTTGATGGGGGAAGGGGCATGCTCTTAACAATAGTCAAAGGAAAGAGTTTGTACTAGGAGCATGCTCATTTTATAAACTTCTGTGAGATACCTATTATATATAAATGCCCCACCTTTCCAAAACATGTTGTTGGAGAGAATGAAATGTTTGCACCCTTTCTTGTTTTTCGCACTCCCTCTCGTTCATTGCTGGGATGGTACATTATTCCTTCACGCATTTCTGGGATGTTGCTTAACATTGTATCACCAAAAGAACTATTAATTATAGGGGATGAATGGGTTGCACTACAATGCAAAGAATTACAAGAAGGGAAATCAGTTCAGAGAATAGATAGATATTGGACAGAAATATGTTCAAACTTTGTAACCTTGAAAGCAGCCCAAAGTTTGAAATTTTGCCAGTTTTGGTGAATGCTTTTTATTTTTAGCACATGGTATCGCAGACAGAGAGTTCAGTGTTAACAAAAGTCTGTTTGAATAGTGACAAAATCTGTCCACCCAATGCTTTAATGGAATAAGACACAAAATCTTATGTTCAAGGGCATGAAGAATTTAAAAAAAAATTGTCATTGAGATGCTGAACTTCTGAAAGCAACTCATGATTCATATAAAAAATATTGTAACAGGCTTCAGGCTGAGAAAACAAAAAAAAAAAAATCATTTTTAATCTATTAAACATGCTATTATGTTGAGAAATTGTTTTTTAGTAAATAAGGTATTTATATTTTCTCGATTTTTGCATTTCGCTTTTAAATTTAATCATTTCTTTAAATTCTGTGAGGAGCTAACTTTTTTTCATGGAAACCCGTATTATATTCTGCACACACTTTTTTACTATATCAGGATGAATAAGATTTTGGTGTTCAAGCAGCAGAAATTCTTGCTACCTAGGTTTTCAGTATGCATGGTGCTTAATTTGAAAAGGGAAATAATTTTATTCGTAATTTCAGTAATGCATGTTTCAGTAAGACAGTACTTCAGAAAAAAATTTAAAGGGGCTTCAATTTGTGAAGGAAATTTATTTAGAATTATTTGTTCCAACCATTTTTGGCAAAACAAAACCAGGTTAAAATCCTCAATAGTGGAAGCAAATCTTGCATATGAGACATGCAAGTTCTGATGGCAGAGATTCTTCCACATTCTCATCACATGGCATCTGTACACGTGAAAAAAAGCAATCTCTTCTGCAGCCGTTGGTATTCCTAATTGGAAGTGATGCCTAGGTAGATTAATTCGTCTGTCCAGAGAGGTTCTCTCGATGGTAGATAAACCATCGGTTGGACTAGTTTGTAGCAATCTTTAGATCTACAGTGATTCTACGCCATTCCAGTGAGTGCAAACCCTGAAATTGAAGCCTCTCGCAATAAGACCAGCCACTTATGCCAACTACTCGTTTGGTAAAGGACCTCTGTGGCTTTTTGAGAAGTGGCTTATTATGTCCTTAATTCTCTCTGTACAGGGCTCCTTACTTGTGAACAGAACTGCAGAGTTGGGCAAATACACACACACAGAAAGCATATGGCAAAGAATATGCATCACACCTACGGTATGCCACACATAATATATATGAAATTCTGTTAGCTCTGCAGACTATGCCATGATATGTTCAGTACAATCCAGGAGATGCGGCTCATGGCAATACCTAAATCTATGCATGTATCTAATTGCTGTAACATTTTGTTACTAGTTGATAATATTCACTATCCCAGCGTCTGCCCAAATTCATTGATCCGCTTTTTGATGTTGAAATAGAGAGTTTATATTGACAACACTTCACCAAACACCAACCCTGGTCATATCGTTATACTGTTACTTATAGCCATTGATGAGTTGGATGGGAAATGAAGGCGCCATCTCTATGTGGTCGCCTCAAGCTCATTAGAAAAATATCGTCATCCTCACTTGGGTTTGAATCGGAGACCGTGACAACAACCTTCACGGTGGTAGACGAGAATCACCACCACACCATTCGGGCACCTTGACAACACCACTGGGAAAGTTGTTGGCATGCAATTCTTAGACCCCCTATTTTCTATTGGAGAGAATAACTTCATATTATCAGTAAATTGCAATAGAGGAATAGGTGACACACAGCTTCAGTGATATATATGAATAGTGTCACTTTCTCATTTGACAACTCAGTTTTTGAGATACAGTATTTTTCATCGCTACAAATCTGGTCAATATGTTGATACATCATGATGTCGTTTCAGGTGATCATCAGTATGTCTCAATGATTTACAACCAATTTGGGCGCTCTGGTGTGGATTCGTTCAAGAAAAGGAGTGATTTTGACATGACTGAGTTTGCCAAGGATCAGAACTTGGGATACCCTATAGCTAGAGGCTTTTTTTTTGCTGGCTCACGATAGAGAACATTTTTGGAAGCGAGACATTTCCATGGACAGTTGTAATTTGTGGGATTGATTCGACTGTTTTCACCTTTAAATGAAGTAAATAAAAGAAATATTTTTTCTGTTAAGATGCTCTGATTCTTTTAAACATTTTTATAACAATTATAATGACAGTTTTGTTTATTGATGGTGTAGTACTCTAATGGAAAAATACACGTAATGGCGACATGATACTTGGAATTGATGAATAGCTATTATCCGAGTTTCAGAAATTTTGATTCTGATCGATAATTTGCCTGGGTTGTTTGGTTTAAATCACATTGGTTTAAGCCTTGGTTTTAACCAAGTGTTTTTTTTTCAAAAAATCAAATAAAAGTGGCCTAAATATAAGTTTTTCCTTGAAAAATATTATTAGTTCTGTGGATATGCTTATCTCATGTTACATATCAGGTATATTTGCTAAATTAAGGTCCATGATTACATTTTATGCTTGCGGTTTCTTGTAACATATTTTAATATGTGAATCTCGTACCTGAATGCTTACATAAAAAAGGATATGCAGCAATTTTTGGGATACATAAACTAAATTCAGAATAAAAGTTTAACCTGAAAGCAAGAAATTTTCTTCGAAAACAATTTCCCCCCCCCCCAAAAAACCCATTTTCCTCAAAAATCTCCCCCCCCCCCTGGGGTATGCGTATCTATCAGGGGAGCAAATTTAACGACCCTGCCATTGTGGCACCAGTGAGGTGTCATTTGGCCATCCTTCTCAAGCTGTAAAATATTTCAGTTTTTCAAAATCTTTTACGATTTTCTCTGCTTTTTTTGTCTGATCATGCCGACGTTTATTAACGCATTTCTGGCTCATTCAGTATGAAACCATTGCTATTCAAATAAGGCAACACCATCGAAATTATATTTTCCCTTCTGATTTAGCTTTAAGTGATGATATGAAGTTGTTTCACCAATCTTCTTGGTGATCTTTAAAGATTTTTCCTGATCGGCATTATAACTGCCACGATGGAGATAAAGCATGGAGGGAGGTATTTCGGGGTGACCAAAATAAAGCAGATCAAGTTTGACGAAATATCTCGGGATTGCCACTGTAACGGTTAATGTTTGATACCTGAGCTCGAGAAATCCCCCAATCTTCGGTAATTTCAGTTTGAGTGTTATTATTGTTTTTTATTGAATCTAAAAATTGTTTAATTAGTTGCACAATCTGAAATTCTTTCTTTTCGCTTCCATTTTTTTACGATATCAAGGTGGTACTTTTGTGCAGATTTTCCACTTTTATCGAAAAAAGAGCGCCTTCTATTGGCTCGGCACAAAGCAATAAAAGCTATTTGGATTTCTTGAAGGCTCTATAAGTCTAGACCATAGTTTCCCAACCTTTTTTGTTCCATCGCCCCCTTCAGAATTTTTTTTTGTCCCATCGCCCCCAACGCAATCTAACCCATAGGATTCTATGTTAAACCCGTAGCTTCTACCGCCCCCCTGGAAAATTCCATCGCCCACGTTGGGAATCACTGGTCTAGGCCATAGTTTCCCAACCTTTTTTTTGTCCCATCGCCCCCTTCTCCAGAAATTTTTTTTCTCTCAGCGCCCCCCAACGCAATCTAACGCATAGAATCCTATGCTATACCCGTAGCTTCTATCGTCCCCCCCCCCGGAACATTCCATCGCTCCTCAGGGGGCGTTAATGCCCACGTTGGGAATCACTCTGGGGTCTAGACTTGTTATAATTTTTGAATGTGTTATCTAATAAAATTATTATGCACATAGTGGTTAATATTTATTTGAAATTGTTATATATATAAATGTATATGATATTTTATTACGTAATTTTAGCCAGGAAAATGGCTGCTAAAACTAATCTTATAAGAGGGGGGACGTCTAGGTGTGAGGAATTATGCTTATCATCTGGATTATTATTATTTAGCCGATTGAGAGGAGCTGACTGCATTTGTAGTTTTTATCTGTCTATTCTACTTCATTTTCTTAAACTAAAACTAAGGTTTGTGCAGATAGAAACGGTGTCATTCTCCACTGTTCATACGAAGTGCAAAAGCGTGGATAACCAAGCGGAGATGAAGTTCGGAAATAAAATGCACATTCCTCTGCTTTAAGGAAAGAAAATATCTGCACTTGTAGCTCAACAGTGTAGCGCTCGCCCGGAAGCGTAATTACACACAATCCCTACTTTCTTTGTAACACAAGAGGCATTAGCACGCCGGTGATTGGTTATTACGAGCAAGAAAGATAACAAAACGTCACGAGGGCAAAGTTTTCGGTGAAACTAAATTTCTGAGTTCATCATAGAAAAATGAAGGCATTTTTTTGGTGAATCAATAACTGATAGCAATTTCCATCTCCGCAAGCCGTTATTACTGTCATCTTGATGCACCTGAACCGCACTCGATTAAATCAGAAAAAATAATTGAAGCATTTTTTTAGTGAATCAATAAATGACAGCGAAGATGGAAAAGGGAATCGAGCGCACAACCTTCGGTACATGCGTCCTGTTCTCTAACCATTGCAGTTCTCTCCAATTGCGAATGTCGGGCTCAAGCACAATTAAGTAAATCTATTTTCAACGTCACTAGCAAAAATTTCACTGGCGTAAGGGTTCATCACTCATTTCGGCCAATCACAATGCCCTAAATTTCCATAATGTAGCTGGGAATGTAGGGTTTATTTAAAAGCCGCCCGGACAGTGAGAGGTTGGTGAATTTTCTTTCCGAACTTTATCTTCGCCATCCAGCAGGCTTTTGTACTTCGTAAGGTTTGTGTGTATGTGGTTTGTTCGTATTTTGCCTAAACAAGCCTGTTAATTATTTTCACATGTTAAACGACTTTACAGCAATTTTTTTGGAAATGAGATATCAGTGCCATCTTGTAGCTTTCAAGGAATAATATCACCACGTGCATTCATTTTTGGGGGTAGGACTTCAAATCATAAAAAATAGCGATAAAGTATACGTATAACTGAGGAAAACCATTATACTCAAAACTTTCACTCTTGTTTTTCTCAAAATCTAAGTTTTGCTGTAAAGTCGTTTTTCTCCTTGACCCTTCATGTGCATAAGTTGAATTCATGTTATCACATTGTCACAGAATAAATTTGAATTTTAAATAAATAAGAAACACAAATTACAACACAAAACCAGACAAAATTCTTGTTGATCACAATATATATTTCTTTTGTTTGTGGTGCATGCGAGTGATTTTTTTACTATTTTTTAT
The DNA here is from genome assembly GCF_987345545.1 of Pholcus phalangioides. Taxonomy (NCBI): domain Eukaryota; kingdom Metazoa; phylum Arthropoda; class Arachnida; order Araneae; family Pholcidae; genus Pholcus; species Pholcus phalangioides. The sequence continues at coordinate 8,435,875 of NW_028301601.1, forward strand.
ATTTCATTTTTCATAAATACAAATATTTGTATTTATGAAATATGTATTATGAAATAAAATACACAAAGAAGTAAAAAAAAAACCACAAATATATAACAAAAACAAAAGCAAATTCCTCCAAAATAAAACATGGGAGATTCAGAAGGCAATCAGCGTAAGTCAGTAAACATTATAAATGAGACAAAAAGAAAGTGTTTTTATAAAAATGAGGAGTAAAAAATGCCAATTTTTCAGGTGTCATCTGCTGTTGCAATATGCAGATAACGACTTGAATGCTTTAGGAACTGAAAATTCTAACAATGAAGCACTTGCAATACCAAAGTAATTTGCAGAAAAACATAGGTGGAGATAGACTCGGAAGTCTGGGGGGGGGGGCACAATGATGATGTCAATTCCTACACAACATATACATTAGATCTGCCCACTCCCTTTTTGATGCTGCCCCCCACCACGCCCCCCCCCCCGTATCTCCGCCCATGCAGAAAAATAAAAGACTTATAACTGACATTTTGGCCTCTGAACCCTGTATGTACGTATTTGAACTTTTGGATTCCACTCCATAAATACTTAATTGTTGGTGATGAGCAATAAAAAGACTTCCCATAATCTTGAGAAATTTATTTGGAGGTACAAAACACGCTTTAGAAAATCCCTAACTGATAAGTTTTATACGTACGTAGATTTGAATGTTAATTTTTTAAACATGATATTTTTGGGCATTTTGCCTGTTGTGACCTTATATTTGTATTATACCGATAAATGTCCCTTTTTGTTTCAATTAACGGACACCGTAACCCTAGTTCTTAGGATAGTCAATAAATTAAAATTTAAATATTCTATTTTACACACACACACACACACATTGATACACTGTGTTGAAATTTTTCCCATCAATATCTAACAAGATTCTAGGGAAACTAGATTATTCGAAATATAGTGAATAGATAGCAGCACTATAAGAGATTATTGAATCTTTTATTTCAGAGAAGAAATAGCTGAAAAAAGTATTAAATTGCTTATTTTATAATACATAGTTGTTAATATACTTGCAAGCTGGCAATTACATAAAATATGTAATAATAAGTAAATATGTAATAATAAGTAAATTATAACACATATATAACCCTATATAACACATATATACAGGGTGTTTCAGAAATCATGGCGAATACGTTGAGGGGTGATAGAACATAACGCATGGTCGGAATTCGAGTTGTTGAGCGCTAGAGTGCCGTGTCATGAAATGAAGAGAAACATGAAACAAAATGAAAGGACACCGAGGAATTTGAGGAATAACTTCCTATTGCACAGAGCCGTCTCAGCAACTGCTCAAAATTGCGGCCATCAGCAGTGGCGCTGGCTTCAAGCTTCACACCATTAATGTAGTGTCGGGAAGCACCCTTCAGGGGTTAACCACTTGAGTTTCGGTCATGGGCTGTATTACATAGTGATTTGGCTCTTACCTAGTTTCTGTTCTATCACCATCTAACGTATTTGCCACGAGTCTTGAAATACTCTGTGTATTACATACATAACCTATATATTGCATATAGGCAATATATTACATATATTGCATATAGGCAATATATTACATACGTAACACAACGTCTGTCTGTCCCTCTGAAGGTGAAAAAATACTTGAATATTTTTATTAATAAAAAAAGAATTTAATTAAGTATATTATAACATACACCACAGGGTAGTTAAGAAAGGCCGTAGGCCTCATTTTACTGGTGAACCGTTGATCCTAGAAACTATACCTCTAGGTTTTTTTGCTCAGGTACAGGGCAACAACTTTCTAATTGGGTTTTTGAGGACAGGGTGTCCGAATAAAAGGTTTGTTTTTGCATTTTAATAATTATGCTACCCTTTGCAACATGAATGACGTATCTGAGGTCTACACGTCATTTTGATACTTTTTCTAATTGGAAGTATGCCTCTAGGATCAATGGTTCGCCAGTAAAATGTGGCCTACGGACTTTCTCCTTCCTACCCTGTATAATAAAGAATATTTAAGGGGGTGTCACGAAGTCGATTTCTCAAAATTTACTTGAAAAAAATATCTCATTATATTGCAAATCGAATGCAAGAAAATAACAATGGACGCGGAATTTTTCCGCATTCGATTTGTATTTGAATGAAATGTTTTTAAAGTCATTATTAAAAGCACGATTTCAGGGTTCGTGACACCTCTTAACATGCACAAAATTCGAATTGGACAGTTACACTTTTCATATAAATACTGTTATTCTAATGACATGGACTCGGAATATTAAATCAATTTACTCGCGGATTTTTTTTCAAATTACCTACTAATTATCCTGAATGAATATCACGGACTTTCCCGATATGAATTTCTGAATAACTCACCATCTATATCAACGGTTTCATTAAACTCTAATGAAAGCGAATTGTTTACGAAATTTGAAGTTCCACTCGCGTTGCTGTTGTTACCTTGAGGCGGTTGGAACTGGGTGATGATGAGCACAGTGTAACTGATAAAAACACCGGCGAACGTTAGGATAATGCTCTTGTTGATTTTGAACATGTCGGCGGCCGTTATGTAAACGACATCTCTGTCGACGATTGATTTCAATGCTTGTGAATAATCACCCTCCTCAGTGTTTCTTTGACCGAAGAAAATGTATTTCTCGTAGTTGTTTCTGGATGTTTCCTTCACCAGTTGCTGGGCATCGTGTATATTCGAAGACGCAAAGATCATCCCAATTATCGCGCAAACGTTGTACATCACGCTCATCACCAAATCAATCACAAATAATGGAGTTCGCACGTCATAATTGGAATCAAAAATTATCAAAAAAGTCATCAGAAAGAAGTAAAGGTAATTATGCATGAAAATAATGAATAAAGTTACCGAGAAAGCGTTTTTCATTTCACGCACGATGCATAAAATCTCTTTATGCAAATGTGACGTAACGAAGACGTTTCGATCCGATGCGTCGTCGAGATCCATTGAGATGGCTCTGAAAGCCATTAACATTGCATAAATTCTGTCGCTGAGCAGGCAGTACACCAACGTCAGAACCGAGGGGACAATAATCAAGAGATGAACATGCAAGACACTTCCTAATACAGTAGCAAAAATCTTCATCGTTCCTGGGCATTCCTTAAATTCGGAACAATAATATCGGAAGGAGAAATCTTTGTCATTTAGAGAATAAACGATCCTCAGCCCTATCTTTGTTACCACATAGAGCAGCGTGACGAAAAACATCTGATTAGATACGTAACATCTTGATGTTGGGAAATTTTCCTGCTTGAAAATTTCATCAACGTGAAGACAAATCTTGATTATTTTACTGGACTTGACCTGCATCGTCAACCAAGTAGCCGTGGAAAGCAACAACATACATGAAGAGGTGACCTCCAAGAAGAATGCGAAGAAATCATAAACGTATATGATCGATTTCATTTGAAGAACCAGAATGTATATGTGACTCATCAGGCACAGAATCGTCAGTTTCGTAGAAAACAGTTTGCACCAAGTCATCTGAGGAAGATAGCGGGTGTCAATGCAACATATCCTCATCAATAGTTTAATACGACGAGTGTCCGTGCTGATCTCCGATTCTCCTAAGATGTCATTTGATTTCCACAGAAACTGAAGAGGATTCCTCATTCTGTATCTGTTGATGATTTCAATCCGCTTGGCAGCACTTATATTTTCTTCAGTGGATGTTGGGTACGATATATACTGGCTGAGACAAATATTGTTCATCGACGATTTTTTGGCGATCCTTAAAATACGATTACTGGAGATGTTACCTCTGGAGATAAACACGTTCACTGTGTTCACATAAGAGAGAACACGAAAAGTATGAAAGAGTCAAGTTGTGTGTGTGTGTGTGCGTGATGACGGAAATGCTATCGTTCGTACTGTCAACGAAATATGTCATTTTCTGTGATTAATTATTGTTTCGTTAATTGGTTTGAAGGTAATGGTCGCTGGGGTGAGTAATACTAATAATTGAATGGACACTATTCTCACAGTATAATATGCATTTCGCTCTCATAATATAATCACCTAATCCAGTGGTTCTCAACCTAGGGCCATATGACCTCCCTGTGGTCCTGAGGTGTTGTATGGGGGCCACGGATGAAAATAAGATGAAAGAGGAAGCCACGACTAGTGGTGAAGTGGGCCACAGAGAGCTGTGAAAAGTAAAGCTTTCAAGTGAAATAGCGTTGGAAAAAATGTGGCTGCTTTTAGAATCCACAGCAGAGCTGTCCATAGAGCCAGGGCCATGTGGGCATGCATGATCAAATATGACACTATGATTTTCAAATATAAGTGTGTAAATATGTAAGCTGGTATTTTCAGCTAATTATAGGGGCCCAGAACATCACTTTGCATGGAAATGCATGATGTTGAGATGACCATGCATAAAACCCTCACAAGTAGGAAGCTCACTGAACTCTTCTAGGTCAGGGCAGGTGGTTCTAGCCCGGGGACCCTACAAGGGTTGGAGCTAACAGGGCCCGGAACGATTCTCATCATTTTTTTTTCACTACATAGAGGGCCAACCAGCCTAGAGAACCTTCTCCATTATGTAGAGGCCATGGTAAGTAACGAACTCGGGGGAATGAGTCGAGAACTTCGATTTATTGTGTAGGTTCGTTTTAACGTTAGACTTATTTTACTCACATAACTCAGCTCTTGGAAGGGATCATCCTCTCCCCTTCCCCACTCCTTCTGCATCAGTGTCTGGCCCAGGGCCTCCACCGTTCATTTTTATTTTAAAAATGTTTGTTCATTATGAATTTGGTTTTGATTACTTGCAATTCGATAAGTAGAAAGGATCCTGGATGGGATTGGGTTGGGGGGGGGGGGGGGAGAGGATGGATAAGACATTGGGGCCACGAGAAGAAAACATGGTCCAAAGGAGGCCGGAGGCCATGGGCTTTAAAAAGATTGAGAAACACTGATCTAATCTACATTTATGGGAGAAATGAAAACAAAAATTTAATTAATTGTATGTTTGGAGACACACCCACGTTAACACTTCGACGTCATATTTTCATATTTTAGTGGTGTTTAAGTGTTGTTACAGTGTCATCTGCGATGCACGAATAAAGGTTCAAGGTGAAAATGTCATTTCTCGTTTTGCGTGCGTGTGAAAGAGAGAAGAGACCCCCTCCCTCCCGTTTATATTTTATTATATTACTTTTTTCGCGGGTATGCTGAAGTGTTGCGCTTTATGTTCAAAGCCGGTGTTAGGTGTGTTACGGGTGTGGTCGCACCAGGACTTGCGGATCCGGCCCCCCCCCCCACACTTACGGTAGAAGAAGTCAAAAATATACAGTTATATCACAAATATATTTTCAATTTTGAGATTTTCTCTTATTAATTCCGAAATTTGATCATTTCTGGGATTAGAGAGAGAGAGATAGATGGCTTTTTCTCAGTTCGAGATATTTTCCGGATATTATGCTGAGGTGATCTCGGAAATGACTTTTCTTTCCGATTTCACCTCAGCATAATATCCGGAAAATAACTGTTTCCTTGATTTATGGGATTTTTTTCTTGAATTTTCATTTCAATTCTGGGATTTTTTTTTGTCTGATTAATTTTAAATCTTCATTGATGAGTAGTTATTTTCCAGTTTTCCTGTATATTCTGTGATGATGCATGAATCGTGGCTGATTCTCCTCTCCTACAAAATATATAAAATCGGGGCTCAGAAATTATTTTCTCACCAGGCCCCGCGTCTGATAAGGGCGGCCCTGCATGTATTTATTGACTTCCAAGAACCCGACGCAAAAGGCACGCCACTGGGAAAGGCGAGACCTTCCATAGGAACCATACTTGCCATAATCATCTAAGTCGCGTTCATTCAGAGTGAACTCAGTCCGTTCTCAGAAGTTAAGCTTTTTTGCCGAAATCTCCGTACCCGTGGTGCAGCATCTAGTCGAAATGAAGAGAGAAACGATGCCACTCTCCGATGTTTTGTACGAAACTAGCTGTTGCCCGTGGCTTCGCTCGCGGGGGTTTGGGTCGATGATTCCCCCATATAACATTTGTGTACGCCGCAATACGGGGGTTCTCCGGAGCGAGCATTTATTTTCTCAATTAAAAAAATAATAATAAAAATAAAATTCCGTATGTTTAAAATATATATTCATTCTATCCCCGGAGCACCATTGGCCCAAGGTTGACAATTCACCTAACAATTCAATTAACATTGCATTACAATTAAAATAACAGTGTAAAAGATTATACTACTATTACAGCTTACATTATATACCTCGGGTAACACCATTAACATCACGCGAGCAGGAATTTGATGCTCCCGAGGTTATTACATTAAGACATCATTATTGCTTTGATAAATATACATGCGTTTTATCAATATACATGCGAATGTGTGATACATTCATATTACGTAACATCGACTGGAACATACTGCTACTTCACTAAACACCAACTCTGGCCATATCGCTATATTGCAGTTTACTGCCACTAGTGTGCCGCTGTCTATCGGTGGTCGCCTCGAGTTTGTTAGGGAAAATATCTTATCTATATCCTCCCTTAGGTTCGAACCCGGGACCCAGACAAAAACCTTCACGATGGTGGACGAGCATCTTACCACCATGTCACTCGGGCACCGGCGTTATTGGAACATACTGACGCAAACCAGTTCGAAACAATACAAATTTATTCAAATAATATGTCATGAATTAATAAAATTTCTATAATAACATGAATATATTCAAATATTAAAATGAAAATTAACAAAATTTTAACATGTTATTTGTCACTATTCACGCAACACTTGCTATATGCACATTGTTATATTCATATTGCTATATGCATGTATACTGATAATATTTACACGTTATCCTGAGCCATATATATACAGTATATCTTTATTTGGGCATATATACACTGCTCAAAACAATTAGGGGAGCACATGGTTTTAACAAAATTACGCAAAGATGTATACCGATAAGTAACATAAAATGAATCATTCATAATTTAAAGCCTAGCAGGAAACGGAAGAAGGAAACTTCATATGCGAATCAAAGTTCATGACGTCAAAAACCAGAAAAAGGAGATAAGGGCAGAAATCGGGATGTTGCAGAAACGTCTGTTTTACTGCCGTAACTGTGAAATTCGATTGCGCAGTATTGTTTTTTGAGACAAGGTGACTTGAGGATGTCTCAACAACGTGATTTACCGGAATCCATGGCATGGCGTGTTATAGGCAGACTGGAATCCGGGCAAACACAACGTAGTGTCGCGGACGCTGTTGGAGTCGCCAGAAGTGTTGTTGCAAGGCTGTGGAATCGATTCCAAGAAACAAGAAATGTTAGACGTCGACCAGGGCAAGGTGGGCCACGCGCCACTACAGCAACTGATGACCGGTATATACGGTTAACAGCCCGTCGAAACAGAACAGAGACTACTACGCGGCTGCAAAGACGGTTGCTCTTGGCAACAGAACGAAGGGTGTCCAGCCAAACAGTACGTAATCAGCTTCATGAGGGAGGGCTCTATGCACGTAGGCCAATGGTCTGCATTCCGTTGACCCCACGCCACCGTGCGGCCCGAAGAAGATGGGCTGCTGAACATCGAGATTGGGAGCAACATGATTGGAGCCAAGTGCTGTTTACAGACGAGTCCCGATTCAGTCTGGAGTGTGACACCCGACGTGTTCTGGTATGGAGGGACAGGGGCACTCGAAATAACCCCGCATTCGTTCGTGAAAGGTCACAATACAGACGAGCTGGTTGGATGGTATGGGGTGGAATCAGCATAGGCGGACGTACGGACCTGCATATCATTCGGAATGGCACTTTGACGGCCCGAAGGTATGCAGACGAGATACTGCGACCTCATGTCATCCCTTACGCTAGGAGGAGAAATTGGAGATTCCTTTGTTTTCCAGGATGATAATGCCCGCCCGCATAGAGCTCGTCTGGTGGAGAACATGCTTGAAGCTGAAACAATACAGCGTATGGAATGGCAGCGTGCTCTCCTGACCTGAATCCAATCGAGCATGTTTGGGACATGCTCGGACGACGCATTGCTGTGCGACCTGTTACTGTCCGAGACTTGCAGATTGCACTTCTTGAGGAGTGGAACAGTATTCCCCAAAGTCTGATCGATAACCTCATCGCATCCATGGCAAACAGGTGTGCAGCAGTCTTAGCTGTTCGAGGAGACCACACGCCCTATTAAAACTCATGCATCATGTCTAAACAGTAATTTTTTTTATCGTTTACATGTAACCAAATTGTTGCCCTAAATCATCTTTTCATATTTTTTCCATATTTTCAAAGAATTAAAGCTTAATTCCAAATTTTTTTACGTCTTTTTTCTGTATTGCGCATTGATACGCGTGTACTATCCATTGTATGCCAATACGTGGCTGTCTCGCACGGTTTTCTTCACTTTTTTGCTCGCTCCCCTACTTGTTTTGAGCAGTGTACTTTTATAAATATTTATTAATTACCACTTTTTTCAATCTATTTGTCTCTCTCGGGAACATTTCACTCTGTTCTTAAGTATTTTTGTATTTCCAAGTCCATTATACCAGAAAGAAGGGTTCTCGTTTTTTGATTTTTAATCAGTGCCGTAATTAGAATGTTAGTGCTTGGGAAGTTTATCTTCTTTCTCTGGCTCTCCCAATATTCACATTGATGTATAAAATGTTGGGTGGTGCCACTATCTTTGTTGCAGAAAATGCACATCGGGGACGTTCCATGAAACCTAGCTTGAGCAATTCCTGTGGCACCATGTTGTGTGATTGTAATTGATTTATATAAGTCTTCTCGAATTCTTGTGGTGCTAATCTTAGGGAAGATAGCATATGTGATCCTTCCTCCGTGTTGCTATCATCCCAATATTCTCGCCACTCTTTGAGGATGCCTTTCTTGATAACTTGCCGTAAATATACGATTTTGTATATTTGTTGTTGATGTCTACCTCATCCTTTTGCGTGGCTTGTTTTGCTCTTGCATCAGTATAGTCATTTTTAATGTTTTCGTGGTGTGATTTAATCCAATGTAGAGTTTTGTATTAAATTTTTTTTATAAGATCTTCTGCATTATGAGAAGCATATGTTGTTTTTGTAATTTGGATTACCGATTGCACATAAAGTTGATTTTGAATCTGTATAGATGTGGGCCTCATATATTTTATTTCCAAGAATATGTTTTGCCACATTATACATTGCTAATAATTCTGCCAAAAAGACGGTACTATTGTCTGACAATCTGTGCATTTTTTTCCAATGTTCTTTTGTTTTCATGATAGTACGTGTACGCACAGCCCACTCTGCTTAACATTTTGGAGCCATCTGTATAAAAGGAATGTGTGTCCCATTCAATCTTGATTCTATTCCATGGTGGAATATTTAGACCAGTCTGGCTCTTGTATTTGAGAGTGCATTATAGTTTTGTTCTTCAAATTGTGTAGACTCTTTCCATTTATAGCACTTTTTATTTATACGTTTAGGGTCGACGATGATGATTCCGTCAGTCATTTCAGTCAAGACATGGTATTTTATAGATATGACAGACTGGTTACCAAACGGAAATGAAGTTTGGAAAGGAAATTAACAATGCTTCTGTGGGGAATCGGACCACCAACCTCTGACTTCTTTTTTTTGAAAAACTTTATTCATCGTGATGAAATATTACATGATAACGAGAAAAACGAAGTTTTTCATCACCGTAGACCTGTATTTTCTTTCAAACTGATCACAACTCAGGTCTATCCCCATGGGCAATTTACTTCCTAGTGAGTTGTGCCGGAAGTGTGATTGTGTGTACCTAATGTGGCCCTTGGAGTCATGTCTGAATGCGTATCTAGTGTTGTGTTTTTGATTTATCAGTGGTGCCATCTATATTTCAGAAGTGAAGTGTAATGATTGTAGAACTGTTTGTAGGCATGGTGCTGCTTGCTTTCTGTGGCGAGACTTTTTAAAGGGGAGATTGGCTCGCATGAGCGCCTCGAAGTTGGGAACCACAGAAAGTCAACTACAGCCAACCACCACTGTGGCGCCGGTGGACTTCGAACCCGGGCATCACCATGGCCACTCTATCACCATAGCGACCGTAGATCCATCCTGATGAACACGAAGTATTGATGAAATATTACGATACAATTTCAAGGACAGAACAAACACTTTACACACTCACAGCGGCTGCAAATTTCAATTTTCACAACCGAACTCGGCCCAGGCTCTGTTGCCGTCGGACAATTTAAACCAAATGGTAATTTTAACTGAATATCGGTCCAAGATCTCGAAAAATACGGCATTCAGACGGCCGTATTCACCGACATGGTTTAAACTGTAGTCACAATGTTTGGATAAGAGACCAACATAGATTGGTTGAAAACCTGAATCTAACCAATCCGTGTCGATCTCTTATCCAAAAATTGTGGCTACAGTCTAAACCAGTGATTCCCAACGTGGGCGTTAACGCCCCCTGGGGGGCGATGGAATGTTCCAGGGGGCGACAGAAGATACGGGTATATCATAGGATCCAATAGGTTGGATTGCGTTGGGAGAAACAAATTTCTAAAGAAGGGGGCGATGGGACAAAAAAAGGTTGGGAAACTATGGTATAAACCATGTCGGTGAATACGGCCTTGCCCTTAGAATCGTAGGATGATCCTGGAACAAAATGCGGGACAGCTCCTTTAAACCGGACGTATGGTCACGGCATTTTTGTACAGTTAAAATATTTGTGGCGTTTTTTTTTCTGCTAAAAAAATCTGGTTTATACCAGTGTCTCCTGGGCTATGTGTCCAGCCCCGACAGGGTTGTTTTCAGCGGCGACACATAGGCGGAGATAGACTTGAAAGTCTGGGGGGGGGGGGGGCGATGATCATGTGATGTCAATTCATATATACAGTCGACTCAACCTTTGACGATGGTGGGGGGCCCGTATCTCCGCCCATGGCGACACATGAGGCTTTTGCGCCCAGGGTACAGATTGGCTGGAGCAGCCCCTGCATTTTAAGAATGCGTATCCACTATTTAATTATCAATTTTATCAACGTCACAGATAAAGTAGTATAACCGAGTTCTAATCTTATCATATAACCTGGTGTGTATTTTGAGAGATTGAAATTTTTTTTTACAAAAATGCAGAAACATTGCTCTAGAGCAGCGGTTCTCAACCAGTGCTCCGCGGAGCCCTTGGAGCTCCGTGTGTACTCCACAGGGGCTTCGCGGCCGATCGAGGAAAGTAGAAAAAAAAAAACCCCGTAAATTTGAAAAAAAAAATTGTTAAAAGTATTATTATCCCCTCCACCCCCCCTTGTCAGCAAAATTTCGTCATCAGCTCTGCCCCTCTGAATCCAACTCATTTTTTCATAAAGGGTGGTTGATGACGCTAGCATTATCCAAACCCCCTCCCCCTTGTCATCATCCCTCAATCCCTCTTCCCCCCCCCCCCACATCGATGATGACATAATACTTGAACGGCCCCTATATAAAAAGAACCAGAAGAGGAAAAGGGGATTTTCTCTCCCTCTCCCCCCCAAGATACGTGTAAGAACCAATTGTATCGAGTTTTTTTATCAAAGTAAAAAACTCGCATGAAAAAATGCTGCTTAGAGCGTTTACCGCCTTTACGGAAAACCATAACTTTGAAACAAATCAATAAGTAGCTACACAGGCCGACGCGTGCGATCGATATCTTTACGCTTTTTGCAGTACATCGAATGACTATAGGTGAAATAACTTCTCGAGTGACGTCACGAGCTTCGCGCGGAGGCCTTCTGCTATAGATGATGTTGGCTGCACCCACTATAGCTATGACACTGAGGTTACACTTCGCCCAAAGGTAGTGAATAAATCAGTCTGGGTTTCCAAGAGCTCTAGGGCGACGTATATACGCACACGACACTTACAGGCATCCCAGAAATTCGCACAGGAATGCTTACGAGGATTAGCGAGTCCAGAGATGGGACATGGGGCGATCGTCCCTCCAAAAAGAGACGAATAATATGGAGGAAATTTCTGTGTCCCGTAAAAGGATGATCCGATCCACCTACACAATATGTGACACACCGCCGTGGATTCGCCTGCTCTGCTCCATTCGTAGCTGAAGAGGTCTGTCTTCGCTTAAACGCAGATCCAGCCAATGGCGATGTGAACGACCGCCCTTCCTGAATAATATTGAAAAATGTGTTTGTCCTGTAAAATACGGGACGATCAAATCAACTTACAAAATACGCCCGTCCCGACACATCGTCCTGGATGCCTTCCCCCCCCCCCCGTTTACAAGGTACGTTGTATCGTTTCGCCCCTCTTTTTCAACCAGAAGTTTGTAATAACATTTTAGTTTACAATTTCTATGCATTTTTTTTCATCTCAAAAAAGCAAATTATTGAAACGCGTGTGTCGTCGAATGCAAGTGTGGCGTGTGATACAATAACTGTGACAATAAGGTAGCGTTGTGGATGAAGGAAATTATGAATGAACAAAACAAGGCTCAAACATTTTGCCACTCAAACGTTTATTTCAGATCTTGTCATGTCAGGATTTCCAAATCATTTCCAGCTCATCCTGCTGTACTATAAGCAAAGAAGCATCCGTTTTGTTTAAGAAATCTTCTCAGGCATCCCTAATTCCAAATAAACATCTGAAATTAGTTAATATATTGGATTTCAACACTGGAAAGTCAGACACAGCACTATATACGCGTTCAGACACTCACACTTCCCGCAGAACGCATTCGGTAGTAAATTGCCCGTAGCAATAGACCGGAGTTGTACTCAGTTTGAAAGGAAGAAAAGCCCTAGAGCCACGTATACGGGGTGTCCTTGAACTGACGAGCCGGTCTTTAAAGAGAATGTAAAATACACGTAAAGAAGCATTTTTTGTATAGCAATATGGAGTCGGAAATGAAAAGTGTTAGCGGGAAAAACACGAAATACTGAGGAAATGAAAGGAAAAAAAAATTTCATTTTTACATCATTGTGTGTGAAAGTTCTGCTAAGAATGGTTCGGTACGCTAATCACTTGCTAGACGCTGCCAGGCCTGTATCCATTTTGGTGGTGGGACATTTGAGCTCTTACTGCAATTATCAATGTAAATAAAAAGCGTTTTTAAATTTCCACAGCATTTCGTGTTTTTCCGACGGCACATTGCTATACAAAAAATGCTTCTTTATGTGTGTTTTGCTTTCCCTTAATTAAAGTTTGGGGCTTGAGTTAATGTACCCTGTATACCCACGACATTCACCGGAATTCCAGAAACTGCCCTGAACGATGTTTACGAAGCACTTTTTACGGTTACTAGTTTCAGTTTTTTCAGTTCGTTTCAGTATGGAACGTATATTTTGTTCTTATCGCCACCTTTTCCTCTACCAAAAATTTTTTTACAAAATATTAGTTTACTATTTTGATGCATATAAATATACTAGCTGTAATACCCGGCGTTGCCCGGGTTTTCTTCAATGAGGCTTTTTGGATCAAGCGATATCTCCCTCTTTCTTTGAAGGACATACAAACCGTGTCTAAGTTAACCAATATGGCGACTTCCTGCGTGACTCATAAAAGAAACAAATCTAGATTAAGGAAACATGTAGAAATTAATTCCCCCCCCCCTTTTTTAAGGGGCGCGCGCTACGTATTTCGATTTCGCCCCCCCCCGAACTTCAAGTTATCTATCTCTGCCTATTTAACCTTTCAAAAATGCTTTATTAAAGCTGTGGAATTTTTTCGATGCACTTTTTACGGGCCCTAAATCAATTTCAAAATATCCCAACCCACATGGATTTATGCAGTTGAATATCAAAAGACAATACGGAGACATTAATTTTCGTGCTTTAGAAAATATAAATAAAAAGTTGAAATCAATGTTAATGCATGGATATCCAACTCAAAAGTAGGTCCGGCTAATTACTTCATATTTAATCTCCTGGGCTTCGTATATCTCTAAGCAAACTCAATATTTCAAAAATCGAGAATTCTATACAATTTTTAAAATTATTGATGTGACAGAAAACACCACCAAATTTCCACATTTCTACAGCAAAATCGGCAATTTTAACACTGATTTCTATGGGAATCACCCTTTTCCTGACCCTCAAAGTGATGCTGATGATGATTATGACGTCTATTCAAAAAGTCTCATTATTGGGAGTATTGAAAATGTGGCAAACCATTTATAAAGGCATAAACTATTGTAAATATACTGGCAGCATGAAAGAAGTGACAAACATTTGTAAAGGCATATACATGTCACAAACGCATTGCAAGGGAACCACGGTAACCAAAGTAAAAGTTCCGAAAGTGATTGTTGAGGCTTAAAAACCATTGTTGCCCGATAGTTTTTTGCCCATTTGGGGCATTTGCGCTGCTCTGACGATATTTTAAAGTAGCCTGTCGTTCAAGTCGGGTCCCATTTGCTATACTGTATATGCAAAATTTGGTAACGATCGATCTAAAATTTTAGATTTGTATAGAGAACATACGCACACACACAAAAGACACACAGAAAATCAATTTCATATGTATAGATAAAATATGATAAATGTTTGCAAAATTGCAAATCACATTTTAGTTGTCATGCTAAGCATTCAACAACTTGTATTGCATTCCTAAATCAATTTTCTGAAATCACTAAATGAGATTTCACACTCATTGCTGACACATAATCTCAGAACTGGAGACGGAACTCAAAAATAAATACAAATACAACGCCACAACAGGCAAAATGCCCAACGAGGTGGCTGAGAAAAAGATGCCCATAAAAATATGGTTGTCATATATTTCAAAAATACAGCAACCCGATTAAAAATGCAATTAACACAAATTATAAACAATATATACACATGATAAAATATTATACAACGCCCATAAAGAATACTTACGGTTGTCTTATACTAAGTATGTATATATACTAAGTATAGCTTCTCGATTAACCCTTACATGCTTATCGTATTTCTTTTTAAACGTGTCAATTGCGTTACAATTTACTACCTCCGGGGGTAAGCTATTCCATTTATTAACAACCCTATTGGAGAAAAATTCCCTGCGACACCATAACCTTGCATTGTCCCTCACCAATCGATACTGGTGTCCCCTTGTAAAAGCAGTTGATTGGCGGTGTACTAAAAGTTCATGGTCCATCCTATCCATCCCATTGAAAATTTTGAACACTTCGATCATATCTCCTCGACACATACACAGACAGAAAAAATCAATTATATACATATAGATCAGCTTGAAAAAAAGAAATGCCGAAATGTTCCTCCCCGAGTATTTATTCATTTTTTTGTAATTTTAAAAATCCTTTGCATATTTGATGCTGAAAAAATGTACCAAACATAAAAGTCGGCAAATCTTAGAAATAATTAACTTCGTTCACACACAGAAATTTTTTCAGCCACGATGATGCAGGGAATATTCATCTTCAGATACAATTTACTTCAAAATTTTATTACTAAATTTTATGTAACAAATCACACTTTTCCAGGTGGCACTTTTTCCTTAAAGAGGCCCATGAAAGTTCAACTTCAAGTGCTGCCCTCTGATGAAATCTCCGAAGTTCTAATTCACCCTAAACTTAGACAATCCTTTGAGAAAGGGCTTAACTCTCTGAGGTCGAAAGAAACAATTCTGCAGTGAGAAAAAGCGACCCACTCATTTGTGGCACCAGGGTCTGAAAGGGTTAGGACGGTATTCACCGACATGGTTTAAGCTATAGTCACAATTTTTTGATAACAGATCGACACGGATTGGTTAAATTCAGGGTTTTAACCACAATCTATGTTGATCTCTTATCCAAAAGTTGTAACTACAGGTTTAAACCATGTCGGTTAATACGACCCTTAAGAACGTAGCGAAGGTGATGGAAGGAATTTCTTTGAATAAAACATGAATCAAAAAATATCGTGCAATTCAAACGTTTATTTCGGATCGTGCTATTTCAGGATTTGTCAAATCAATTCCAGCTCCTCATTTTGTAGCATATATAAAGGCGTATTTGTGTTGTTCCAGCAATTTTCTCAGACAGGCATCCCTAATGCTAAATTAACTTATGTAATTAGTTAATATCCATAATCGCTGGTATAATAAAATCTTGAGATGAGCACATACACAGAGATGCCCAGCAAAATGCCTACAACTCGGCGTAATGGAGTTCGAACCGACTTAAACAAGGCGTCACCGCCATTGCCACATCCACGCAATATCGCACTGTCTACTAAAGCACAGAAACACCGCGTCCATATTCCTCTGTGGGAATTTCTAATAAATGAGTACATGTTGGAATGCGCGTGTGTTTCGTGAACCTAACGTGAAGTTTGTTTCTGTATAATGCTTGTTATAGTACTGCCATCTACCATCTGCCTGTCTCACTTGGAAAACGTACACGATGGTCTAAATCAGAGGTTCCTATAAACTTCTTGTTCTATCGCTCTCCCTCCCCACTTCTGAATTTTTTTTTTTTTTATAACCCCTCCCCTCTGGACCATTCCTTCGACCCAGGAGGTTATATTTCCCAATTTGGAAAACAGTGGTCTACATGACTTACGGAAAATTCACCGCCATCCAAATAACCGAAAATGAAATTTAACGATAAGAAAATTCGCCCAGATCAGTTCTGTTCCATGAGTGAGTGAATGAGGGAATGGAATGAGTGAATCACATTACACTCACTTCCTCACTCATTTACTTGTTCAACCAATTGGTATATTCGAAGTCGTTTTGAAAGCAAGTTGTTCTCATGAAGAGGAATGCTTTTAGTACAATTAAAAAGTTAGTGCAAACTTTTCTTAACTGACGGCACTGCACTCACGAAAATCGCTGGATTCTGTACCTGAGCCTTTCTTCAAGCTCTTCTGTGCCCGAAAAGTTCGTAAAGCTTCAGCCGGCTCGCGTGACTGGGGTAAAACAACTCCACCAATGGCACTATCTCACCAATGTCAGCATCGGAATGAAAACCCGATGTCAGCGTCAGCAACAGGGATATGCAGAAATGAGCTGTTGATCGTACACCCTAAAATTTATAGGACTCCGATTTGCATATATCCAGTCATTTGTTTCCGTGCAGCGCTCTCTACCGAGGAAGATTTGAACTAATTTTTTTTGCAGTAAAAAAAAAATTAGTCCCCTTTCGTGAGAATTTCCAAAGAGACCGCATTCACCCAAATACCAAATCTTCCATTTTTATTCAATTCCAAACTGTTTAAGAATTTATGTGAGACCATATATTGTGTAGTTAACATAATTAAATGCAATTTATGATGATAGAGCAGCTATACTTACGTTGAATGGTTGTGGTGCCAGCAAATCTGTTACATTCTACAAAATAAAAAAATTCATGAATTTTCAATGATGGAAATTGCTAAGTTTTTTGGAAAAATACCGTAAACGCGGGCTACTTTGGCCCTAGGGTGTTACTTTGTCCCAAAACGAAAAAAATGATTGCAAAATTCGTGTTACAAGCTGATTGCTTCAGGTTCGCAAGGCACCCGACGATTCCGCCAGGCCGTAGCACTAGTTAGGCAAGCCTAAGGATGGCTATAGGCAAGCCCACCTTCAATATAGCTCTAATATTCTCTGCTAGGGTGTTTCATAATCCTGTTAAAAACACGTGTTTTGTTGTTGTCAAAATTTCGTTTGTGCAAGGAATCCACAATATACGTGTTTCAGTTTAGGTAAGTACCAAATTTTAAGGCTAATATCATCATGATTAAGTATATACAGGGCGCGTAAGGTAACAGGGCGTATGACATTTTCTGGCGAACCGTTGATCCTAGAAGCATACTTTCAACTATAAAAAGTTTCCAAATAACTTGTAGTACTCAGATACGTCATTTATACTGCCAGGGCAGCACCTCCTAGAGATAGAAGGCGTCTGCACCATTTGCCATAAACGTCATTCAGACTACCTAGCAAGTTTGCCTCATTTTGAAACATGGCATCCTATTTCGTTTCTTCTTATTTTGGCGTAGAATTTTCCTGATTGGCTCACAAATACCACGCAGTGATTGGATGTGGGGCATAGAAATCGCCAATTCTGAGCCCCATCATTTCTTTTCCTCAAAACGATGATACTGGCACGAGCAGACCCAATCCAAGAACTCCGAAGCGATCTTGAGCCTGACATCGCTTGACCATCTCCGAGTCAAGGTTGAGAAATTCCGGCCCCGCAAAGCAGCAAAACACATCATGTGTTTTAGATGTCAAAGATGGGGCCACCACTCTTCTGGATGCTCCGAGCCCGAGCGGTGCGTCAAATGCATCAAGCCTCATGCCACAAAGCTATGCACGAACGTACGCGGGGTCGATAAACCCCAGTGCGTAAACTGCAAAAAATTCCATACTGCAAATTACAAAAATTGCAGTTTCTCTCCCTACAGTAAGAACTTCAAGCAGGCAGAGAAGACACAACGCACAAAACCCACGAAGGGTATCCAGGAAGCAGCGATGTCAACTCCCAAGCCTAATCCTGAAGCCGAAATCCCGTCAACAGCAGAGGTGTCAACTTCATATTCGCCGGACACCAGTCTGGACGAATCAGACATAGACCCTATGGACAAACTCAAATTAGCCTACCAAGACGTCATGATCAAACTGATCGAGGTCGACGGCCACTCCAGAACTGATGCAATCAACGAGGTCCGAATGACGTTATTTACTACTCAGGAATACGTCGCGGCCATCCTAGCAACTCCCGGCACCAGAGAAAAGCTGGCTGAATCGCGCCGACGGGCCCAGGAAAGGCACCGTCAACAAAAAGCGTTGAAGGACTCCAACGCTTAATTCCTGGAAACTCGTCTCCGGTCGGACCCTCCTCTTTTCTTTTTTCTCTTCTCTTTTGTAGCGTCCCCCTTCTAAATGTTATTTTTACTATTTCTATTTATTTTATTTTTCTTCTAGGCAAAAAATTTCAAAAACCCAAAAAAATTCCAAAAATTTTGAAAAAAGAAAAAAAAAAATTCCCTATCTCTTCTCTTTTTCCTTTTCACCACTGGACTTTTTACTTCTTCCACAGGTCAACAGCCAATCCTGCGCAGGCGAGCCCTTGGCCAATGGCACCCGCTGTTGGACGGGGCATTTTTTCTTTTTCTCTTCTAGATGCTGGTTGGACTCGGCGGCATTTTACCTGAGGGAAAATTCGAAATGGCTGGAACTTGAACTTTAAAATCCCGAATTTGACTCTACACTACATCTAACACACATTTACTCACACATTCATGCACACGAGCCAAATTAGGTCACGTACTTCGTGGCCCGCGGATAAGTCTGGTAGAACGGCCATAAAAAATTGTGCCGCGGGACCAGCAAACCAACTTTAATTCAGTTCAGTTCAGTGGCACGAGCAGAGAATTTTTTTTTTCCCCCTGAATATTCTGAGGGAAAAAAGAACTACTTACTGACGTCACAAGTAGACTGCGGAGACCTTCTATCTCTAGGAGGTGCTGGCCGGGGAGGAGGGACCCGTGGAAAAAGATTGTAATGCGAGACTGTGACGTGAGACTGTTCGGTAAAAAAAAGGAAAAGGATTATGACGTCACTCAGGCTGACTTTTTTCCTGCAATAGATTCTTTGTGAATATGCTAATTTTTAAAGAGTTGTTTCAAAAGTATATAAGAAGATTGTTGAATGTTTTTTTTCTTGTTGCTCACTTGATTTTTATTTGTACTAGCGCTGGTCCGTCTTATTCAACTAGTAATTTTAACATTTTAACATTTTACAACTGTTTGATTAATTTTTTATTAATGCAATTTGTGTTCTTAGTTTGAATTAAATCCTTCTAATTACTATGGAGTCGTAGAGTGCTGCATTAAAACTCGAATTGAAAATGAAGTTTCGCACTTGACAACTTCATTGCGAACTGCAATAATGCAAACTACGTACGGGCTACTTTGGCCAAAATAAAAATAAATTTCATAAAAATATTATAGAAAGTGAATCTGTTATATCACATTGTTTTAGAGAAAGGTTTGAATATCTAAAAATTGTCTTAAATCTCGGTGTTTATTATTCGGTATTTTCTAACATAAGATTAAACGAAAGTTTTATAAAAGTAAGCTAAAGTAACCCGTGTTTGCGGTACGTAATTATCGAAATATTTCAAATAGACCAGCAGTGTGATATGATGATCAACACATTACGCTTCAGTAAATTCGGAGATGTCTAAGGACACTTACTGGATGGAAATTGTCCATGCACAGGAGAACCTATTGGAACAAGAAATGCACATCATTAATGAAAACCTTCTATATATGAATTTCTGTACATCTTCGAAAAACACTAATGAACACGGCAGGTAAAAACTAGGATGTGCTGTGTTATTGAGCTCCTGAAAATAGACTTCCAACAGCAAACACTACGATCTATGAAACCATTCTGTTTCTTTGGTAGGGATCGGACGCACTTTCTCGTGCTCCGAGTCAATACCTTCTATAGAGTCTGCTGTAGAAGGTATTGTCCGAGTACGATCTCTTCGTCCCATTGTTCGGGGATTAGCTGCTGTGCGCTCGTGGAGATAAGGATCTGGTATTGGCACGAGTATGTCCGAGAAGTTAAGTAGTCTTATTTTTTATTCTATGCGCAACATTTTTCGCATTTCTTGCATTTTTTCTTGATATTTGGCTTTTTTAAAAAAATAAAGCATTTCATTTTTGGGGTTTTGTTTCTTCGGTTTAATTTAATTAGTGCTTATTAAGGGTTAATTTGTGAGATAAGTGTATTTCTTCTTTTAGTTTTCATTTGCATATTTTCCAATCGGTCCATATTTATTTGCTCTCTCGGCTTTCATTTAATTTTCTTTGTTATTTGTCAGGTTGTTCCCGTCGTTTATTTGTGCATATTCAAATATACACGATACGTTAAACATAATTTCGAAAAATTCACACGTACATCAAAAAAATTTGTGTGTAAATTATGAGCATATCATACAACCCTTTAAATTTTGATTTCACAACCTGCATCATTACTAGCCAAATGTATTGTGAAAACAGCAAAGTATTTCATTCATAAAATTGATGAGCGTAGATTACAGTATCGCAGTAGTAGTGGAAATGTTCAAGACAAAGAGTCGAAACAAAATTATTTCTGGTCTTGAACAGCGATCGAATGAATGAATGAATGAACGAACGCCAGAACTTTGTCAACTGGCCTTATCCCGTTGCCAGCTTCGTGGCAGAGTCTGGAACACTTTATTTTGTGTCAAAAAACACACACACACAAAATAAAATTTTTACAACATATTTTCTCCGGACAACAGGGTACTGTCACGATTAACAAATTTTGTAGTGATTACAGACGAGATGGGGTTGGGAGAAAAGTTTCGGGGTTTCGTCCAGACGGGTGAATGTAGGTCTTGAACAGCGAGTAACTCTCACTACATGGAGCTTTTGCCTTTTCACAATCTATCTATTTTTCTTGGCTACTGAAGAAGGAACTCGATACAGTTCCGAAACGCGTCTAGCTGCTGTTCTCTTCATATTTTGGGTTTATTTCCGTTGTTTCTCATGTGTTGTTTCCAATCTCACCTAAAACGTGATTCATTTCCATCATAGTGTGTTTGTACGTGATCGAGCACTTGTTTGTCACGGGATATAAAAAAAAATTATATAAAAATCAACGATATTTAAAATGCAGACCAGAAAGAGTTTTAATAAAACAGAATCGAAGAATGATGGCAAATGAAATGAATTCTATCACCTGATTCACAAATTGTATGTCATCGGTCACCTTGTGGGAATTTTCGCAAATTTCTTTTATTACGCCCATTGAAGTGGATATTTTCACGTGACATGGCTTGTCTGGATGCTACAAAAAATAGAATGAATAGTATCAAAACTGGTTCCACCTATGGAGGAAATAATACAAAGTTACTCTTTCCTCCATGGGTGCCAAATAACAAAATGCCGTCCTTTGTGTGAAGTCAGCATTCAAATTTCAATTAGTTTACTTTGCAATCACAACTCCCGACCAGGGGCGTACGCAAGATCTACTTTTGGAGGAGGGCACAAAAAAAAAAATTCCGAGAAATTCTGAGTTAAAACCTTTTAAAAAGCACATAAATCAACTGAAATGTGTTGGAAATAGCATTTAAACGGTATTTTCTTTCGGTATTTCAATTTTCCCACCGAAATATTGAATTTGTTTTCTAATTTTTGGTTGGTTGGGGTCCGTACGCCTCTGCTCACAATTATCACGAAAGTACATGCCTGGATCATCAGCAGCCTGCTTGAGATTATTGGCATCGATGTCTTACGAAGGATTTAACAACTGGCTGTTGCGAAGATATATTTTGCATGGGCAGTTGAATTTTCTCTCTTTCCAAAATATATCTTCGCAACAGCCAGTTGTTAAATCCTTCGTATGGTAGCGGAGAGTGACGCCATCCTTGCATCGATGTCTTACAACGAATCGATGTGTTGAGCGATTTATTATCGGATGAATTCTGCCGGAGGTACGCATGTGGACCAAACAGTTTTTAATAACGTGTGAAGTGTTGTGCGTGATTCAAGTGCTGCCATCTACTTTTCAAACTGTGAGCGAAGTGCAATGATTGAAAATTTGTACCGCTGTATGCCTAGTGCTCTCTGTGGAGAGACACTTTAACTGGTAGATCGGCTGGCATTCACGCCTCGATGTTGGGAACCACGGAGAACGACCTTCAGCCGACCACCAACTGTGTTCCGGGGGGGGGGGGGTTCCAAACCACGTCCCCGCGATGTGGGTCCGCCACTATGACCACACGATCATACAATGGCTTCCATTACTTCCCGTCGTCAATCCAGCTCCTTTCCGAAGAAGTAACCAGTAGTTTCAATAACGCGAAAATAACGAAAGACGCAGAGTTATCGGCACTCGTGAAAGGGGTTCACCATTCGAAGAAAGTTGAGTGCCGCTATGACCATAATGAGAGTATTGTTCACAGATAGTTGCAGTGTTTGTGTTCACTCAAGCATAGTGTGCTGAAAATTTATCACCAACCATTCACCATTAGAAAATTCACTGAAAACAATTCATCGAAAAGAAAATTTACCGTCACACAATTTACCGAAAAGAAAATTGGTCACTGGGACAATTCATCGACAAAATAACATAATGAGTGAGTGGATGAGCATGTGAGTGAATCAGTGATCACGTGAGTAAATCAGTGATCAAGTGAGTGAATCAGTGATCAAGTGAGTGAATCAGTGATCAAGTGAGTGAATCAAATATCAAGTGAGTAAATCAGTGAATCAGTGATCAAGTGAGTAAAGCAGTGAATCAGTGATCAAGTGAGTAAATCAGTGAATCAGTGATCAAGTGAGTAAAGCAGTGAATCAGTGATCAAGTGAGTAAATCAGTGAATCAGTGATCAAGTGAGTAAATCAGTGAATCAGTGATCAAGTGAGTAAATCAGTGAATCAGTGATCAAGTGAGTGAAAGTGAGTGCGTAACTGAGAAAGTGAGTGCGTAACTGAGAAAGTGAGTGAGGGGAGTTAGTAAGTGGCACACTGCTGATACACACTTCATTGCACAGAAATGCTAAAAATCATCAAATGAATACAATAAACGAGCATTAGTGAAAATCCAGATATGAATGAAGAACATAATTTCAAAATCGATGAAAATCTAAAACCTGTGAAAGAAATAACTTCAGAATCGGTGGAGAAGCTTTTAAATAATTTGTGGCCTCTCTATTCAATTCTAAGCCTTAGGTATCAGGCCCCGTCGGTGCACCTGCTAAGACAACATTAACTGTTTCCACTAATTTCGGAAAATGAACATATTGTTAATCATAAATATTTAATGAGAATATCCCAATAAACAATAGGCAGAGGGGTCGCAAATGTTATCGTCCTATTTGTTTCGGGTTGCGGCTGAAAAAAAAATATATTAGGGAAACTCCCTTTTTTAGCAGAATCAACTTACAGACAGGCAACTGGATCAAATACTCCAAATATTGTAATCTCCAATCACACCTTTTTGTTTTTTGCAAAAGAAATTACGATCAATCTGTGATAGCAGAATACAGACGCCAATAGGATCGAGAACTGCAAATATTGTAATCTTCAATCATTACTTTTTGCTTCCTCCGCAAGAGTTAACGATCAACCTGTGCATAATGTGTCATTTTTTTCCTGCATGTCATCAACAAATCAAGAATACAGGCAAATTGCTTGCTCAGCGGATACTACTACAACCATTGACGTTAAATGCATTCAATAACAGAGAGTTTACAAATGACACGCGGTTACTCAAAATGTCACAAATTTCCCAGGGGAACGTATATGTAAAAGAAATAAATAAATATTTTTAGTGTAGACCCTGCTTGCAAAAACTAGTGGAATGTAAATGCGGCAGTGAGAAGTCATTTACAAAAATTTATTTTTTTTAGTTGCAATAATAACGATGATATTTGACTTCTAGGTTTTCAGCATTTATCGCTGTACCATTTGAGGGCATGGTTCACAAGTTACGAAACATGAATTCAAAGTTGTGAAAATCCTGTAATTATCAAAATTGTAAAAAAATGTAATTTTTGTTTATTTGTGGATAAAAAAATGAATAAAAGTTGTGTGGTGTCGGCACTAGCTTTGGTAGAATGAAGCTGCTATTGGTTGTGTGCATTAGCGTTAAAATAAAAACACAAAGGCCACAACAAATAAATTGCCCAGTCAAATTTCAGCCTTCAGTCAGTTTTTGTCTTTTTTTATAGTGCTAATTGGTGTTTCAAAAAACTAAACTTCAAATTTTGGGCAGTTTCTAGAATGAACTATTCACTTCACGTACAAGGTTTTGGTAAGAAATGTGGATTATCCTTATCTAACGAATCGGCGATAAATCTGGTAACCTTGCCGTAACCTAAGTTTTCTATAGAGAGTTCTCTTTCTCTCTTACATGTTATACCGTAGAAAGATATAAAGGAAGGGGGAAAGAAAAAGCAACTTCCGTAGAAAAGGTTGCTATAAAGCGTGAAGATGATGAAGAGAGAGGAAAGAACACAGAGAGCTGTTTGAATTTATATAATTTATTCCACTAGTGTTTGGACGTAATATTACGCCCGTGATCGTAAAGAGGTTAAACGATTTCCCAGAGAAACCTATAAGAAATGACGTTTCGACTAGCCAACGTGATTCCGGAACGAATCGTCTTCGCTAGCCGAGATATCACTGTACAAGTAAAACGTGTGGTTGAATGTGTAATTTACTAGTAATACGACCTCTGGTGCGAAGTTATATTTTTTTTCTTTCGCTGACAGATATATTTATATATTTCTTCACAATTTTCTGGTTTCAGCTGTGGACAGCTTTGAAAAAGGGTTCTTTAATTATGGATATACCCTGTATTTTTCTAAAGTCAACTTCTGCAGAGATATCAGCTGTGCAAACAATTTGGAACAGTATGCATAATGAATGAACGAGTAACTAAATTACGTCTGTGTGATCGTAGCAGAAATCTATCATTTCAGCCTCCTCCATGATGCACTTGTTACCAAGCTTTATGAACTAGGAGAAAAAAGAAAAGTGGAAAAAATAAATTGATAAATTCTATGAAGCCATCATCGTTCAGTACACAATACATCGATCATCCGAATAACTCTGTCAACCGAACACCTTTTCAACCGAACACCTTTTCAACCGAACACCTTTTCAACCTAACTCTTTTTCAGTTTTCTACAGTCAACGATGCTGAACGCAGTTGGTATTTTCTTGGAACTTAAGTCATCTCATCTCCCAACACTCGAGGACTTCGTTCTATTGTACAATAATCCACTTCCAAACAATTGTATGTACATACCGTACCTGTTAGCTATAGATGTAAACAATGGCGGATCCGCGGGTACAGTGTATGTACATACATACACTACATGGTTATAAACGGTTGGCAAGCAAACAAACACGTGAATAGGAGCAGATTTAGCTGTGGATATGCCTTAAAGAAAGGGGGGGGGGGGTCTTCTTGACAACAAAACTGTCTAGGGGTTATCTTTCCTGGCTTGCTTAAAAACAGATATTTTTGAATCTTTATCTTTACTAGTGCCAACGCTTTTCGTCTTTTTCAAGTGCAGAATGACGAAAAATGAAAACGCGTTGTTTCAAACATCGGAAAAAAAGAGTGGAAATTGTGAAAAGATTTAAAAAGCGGGTGATGGTAGAAACTTGCAGCTGAATACGGACTAGGTTTTGGCAACCATCAGTGATTTAAAAAAAAAAAATTGCGATAAAATAGAAAATTTTGCAGCCAGTTTGAAAAAAAGCAGATGGACCAAAGTCTCGCGAAGTTTTTTTTTTTAGGAAGTTATGCCCGTGTGTATTTTCATGGTTTTCAACGCAACCGCTGAAGACGATCAAAATCTTCCAGATTCGAAAGAATGCTTTAGATATGCTCGAGGAACTCGCTGTATTCCAGTCCTGTCACGAAGAGGATGAGTCTCAGTGGTTGAAAATTGATAGTAACGATCCGGGGTATCATTTTTTTTGGATGACGGAGAAATAATTACGAAAGTGAACGATCAAGTTGATGAGGATGACTGCGAAAGTGATGAAGATGAACCACAACGATAGATGTAATTCCTCACAGTGAGGTTGGACAGCGTTTCACAAAATGCCTTGCGTGGGTAGAGAGAATCGCAGCCTAACTCTGACCCGCTTCAATTTTTAATGTTGAAACTATTACGGGATGAGACTGCATTTTACGCTAGTTGAAGCAATTACAGATGGAATCATTTTTTTTTTAATGGTTTGACTGCATTATTTACCATGTGCGTATTCGTTTTAGCATTTTATATTTTCCTTTACAATTTTCTCTTTTGTGATACGCAATCCTTTTTTCATTTACTTTTCAGAATAAGTCGGTTGATTTTAATTATTTTTAAAGTTTTCGTGTTGCTGAATTTCAATTTCTTCCATTGCGTTATCGAATTCGTTTCGAAATCGATTTTTTTCCGAACTTTTCACTTTTCCGAACACCCTTCGGTCCCGATATGTTCGGATAATCGATGTTCTTACTGCATACCACGGATGCGCGAATTTCTCAGTCTACGGTCCAGATATGCTGCACTTCTCCGGCTCGCGGGCCACAAACTTTGTACAGGGTGTCCCAAAATTTCGTAAGTACAGCCCACGACACTTAATGATTACATCGGAACTCGGGTTTCTGATAATAATAACCAAATGGTAACTGTACAGCAAGAAAGTCGCGTTTGCTAGTACGGTGACCAGAGTACGGTGACCAGCAGAGGAATGTGAATGAACTTATGTATGGTTTAGCAGATGTACGGCGATCATACATCTCGTTCCACCAAACGGGATGTATGGTATTGTCATTTGGTATGGTAAGCGGGAATTGGTGAAACGCGCCAACTCTGTCTTTCCCACATTGGTTGCACAATGTTCACTTTTTTTTTCTTTATTCTCTCCGAAAACGGGACTTTTTTTTCGCCCTTTTGAGATAAAATCGCGAATTTTTGTTACTTAGCAATTGTGAGGCATCTATGTTTTTTAAATGTACGATAAGTTACATAACTTTATTTTCCCTTGGGAAATCTCTCTCAAAAAGGAATTTGAATCTGGCCAACTGAAAGAAACTGGTTGAGAACTGAAGGAAAGAACACTTTTTGTCATACATTTGCCTTCTCTGTAGGAAGGCCGTTGCAAAAGCAGCTCCACACGTACATGCAAGCCTCCTACTTAGTTTTGCAGCCTGATAACTATAACATGCAGGGGAAAAATTAAAATTGGTGAAACCTTGGCTTCAGAATGCGCAAAAAACACTTTCGTGGGCCCGAAAATGGATGACATTAACCGGAAACCCGATAGTTATAAACAAATTTTTTTCCACGTTATGATATTGGTCCATTCTGTTTTTGCAAAAGTGATAACAATACCCGGATAACGATATATTTGATTATAATAAGCGGTGTCGACTGTAGTTTAAAAATTCACGAAGGACTGTATGTATATTTGAATGCCGTTTGCGAAAATTTCGGACGTCTGTCCAAGTCAAACGTCGTGGCAAGAATGAAAAGATTTCGTTCCGCTGAGCAACCGAGATTGAAGATTTGGTAATCAATCCAAGTGGAAAACTCGGTCAGCGTGATATTCTTATCCTCTAGAGAAAACTAGCAAATATGACTGAAAATTTTCATGTTATGCATATAAGTATTGTGTTGAAGGGCTGCCTGCTGTTTGAGGAGAGACTTCGCCGGAAAGCGGAAAGAGACATGAAAGGATTACCGTGAATTTCTGGTGAACGTCTGGTATTCCTTAGGGATCGAATCTTGGTCCGTTACTTTTTCTCATCTTTGTAAATGACTTACCGTTGTATCTTCAAAATAGCCATTGGCTCATGTTCGCTGATGACCTAAAATTTCATCGATCAATTCAATCCATAGAAGACTGCTTGGATCTTCAAAATGATATATTGCATCTGAATGATTGGTGTCGTGACAACAACCTTGGTCTGAATGTTTCAAAGTGCAGTGTCGTTTCATTCAAGCGAAAATTACATCCATTGCTTTGCGATTACACCGTAGATACAGCAGCTATGGAAAGAAAGAGCATGGTAATGGATTTAGGTGTAATTTTCAAGAGTGATTTGAACTTCGACGATCACGCGGAAAGTGTCTTGTCAAAGTCCAACGAGTCACTTTTCTTTCTCGTAAGGTCGTCTGGCCATTCACCTCAGTTCTAGCGATGGTACGATTTTATTTCGCAAATGTCTTGCTCTCACTTGAGTATGGCTCAGTGATATGGGGCCATATTCCTGCAGTGATGAACGTACGTATTGAACGTGTACAGAAAAAGTTTTTGAGGTCATTATTCCGGAAAACTTTTGGTGTGTACGTCCCAGATGCGCCTGCTTCGGATCTTCTCTCTTTTTTCAGGATGACATCTCTCGATAGCAGACGTACAAAGCGCGAGATCTATCATTCCTTCACAAAGTTCTTCACGGCAGAATCGAATCTGACAAGCCTAATTAATATCTCCGTGCCATCTCGAGAGCGATGGGTTCATAGTTCCCGAAATGTTTTTTATTTACCTCGTGCACATTTTACTTTCGCACACGTGAACATTTTACTTTGACAAAAATTATAATACGGGTGAATTCCCAGATATTTTTCACAAGGATTCCATGTTCTACTAGGTGCTGCTCTATGAATTTGTATATATTTTCTTGTTTTCTCATTTGTCTTCCTCATGCTGAATTCTCAATGTGTGCTTCCGTTGCGTGTGTATATTTTTGTATTTTAAGTTTGTTGATGATCTTATTTTTAACGTGTAAATTCGGTGAATTATTATTATTTACTTTTCTATTAATTCCCATTGCTTGTATTTTTGTATTCTTATGTCCGTGTGTTTCCCATCTCTGTAATTAGCCTGTTGAGATATGTAAATAAATAAATTTGGAAGACTGCGGAAAACCAACTTCAGCAGACCAACCTTGTGCCGAATCAGACAGAACCTTGGGAACCAGAACCCTGACGGTGAGAATCCAGCATGATCAGCCACCTATGAACTATACCGCCTTTCCCATCTTACTTATTTTCTTGACCAGATCACTCATTCCTCAAATTTTCTGCCCTTCCGGACTTGCTGCCCTGGCCTATAGCTCGCTAGCCTTCCCCTGCAAAGACATCTTTGCGCACAACGTCATGAAATTCAGGCGTTATATATGAGAACATCTTGTACTATCGTAGAAGAACGACAAAATGCGACAGAGTTAAGAATATTTAATTTTATAAAATTATAGAAAAAATTTGTAATTAGATAAAAAAACAAATGCTTACGTCCGGATCCAATGATTTCACACATTCCTGGAACGGTTCTTGAAAGGCGACGCCTGGCGATTGTCCCTTGGCTGGAAGTAAATCAAAATTAAAGAAATTATTGACAATACAGTACGATTCCAAATTCATGAAAGAAGTGATGAGAGACCCCTAAACCATTTTTGGTCATAGAGAAAATATGTGGCGCGTGGGTCCATAGAATGTGTGACCAAAAACAGTGTGCAAACATGTTAGTGACCGAAAACAGTGTGCAAACGCGTGAGTGACCGAAAACAGTGTGCAAACGTGTTAGTGACCGAAAACAATGTGCAAGCGTGTGAGTGACTAAAAACAGTGTGCAATCATGTGAATAAAAACAGCATGCAAGCATGTGAGTGACCTAAAACATTGGCTTAGAGACAGGTGTACTAGCAGGAATGGGGGGAGACCAAGAAAGCTATAGCAGAGGGCAGTGAATTCTAGGAAAGATAAGTAATAAAAATGTGAGTGGGAGAAGGGTGGCAAAATTGGTGTAGCTCACAGGCAGCAAAACCATGAATGCGCCTCTGTGTAAGATGTCTAAAAAAGCAATTTTTTGTCATAGGTCGAATCGCAGTAGTAAAGAGGCAGATATTTATTTCCCACACCCGTCAGAACTTTAAAGCAGTAATTAGCAAATTGCATTTGATGCAATAAATAGCAATTTTTTGAAAAAAAATTAAGTAATATCCCGTATTTAGGATCGCCATTTTCAGCATCCTCCTCGATAAGGTTTACGGAAAATTCACCGCCGGAAAATGAACAGCTAGGAAAATTCACCGACAACAGTTCAATGCGAGTGTGTGAGTGATTAAGTGAGCGAGCGAGAATAACGGGGGATTGTGTTTGTTTTCACCGAGTCACGTGATCTTCCGATGAATGATGTTGAGGGACACCGTTCTCAGCACTGCCAAGGTGGGGGACCGCTGACGTCATACTCTCTCCAGTAATATAAGCTCCATGGTTACCAGGTCCGTAGCAGGGCCATCATTTCAACTTTTTCCGAGGGGGGGGGGGCAAAGCACATGCACTCAATGCATATATATATATACACACACCATTTTTAGTGTATTTTCAAAAGCCAGGTCCCCCCCGACCTCCTCCCAAATGACGACGGGCCTGGTCCGAAGACTGAGAAAGGAGGACATCTGCGCCCAACTCTTAGGGACGTCACTTATCCCAATTCCCAATAGATGGCTCCAGTACTGCGATTAATAAAACCAATCACAATATAATCATTTTCAACTCTTAAAACACAACCGCTAAAAAAAGCAGAAGCAGAAAATATTCTGGGAATTTCGACGGCTATTGGTGAATACGTATGGGTAAAAAAATCACGAGAACACTCGTACAAATGAAGAACTATGTGTTTCAAAGTGGAGAAAAAAAATTTCCGAGAAAAAAATTAAACATAATTCCGGAAACCTCAAAAGGACAAAAAAGACGAATTTTCCGAAAGGTAGGACGACGCTCAAAATCACATAAAAAAGGAGGACAGTTGGTAACCCTAGCTTTAGAGGAACCACACATACTCAGAATACACATTATGGAATGTACCAATTCATTAGAAATTCAGCAGAGGAATGCATACAAGGTGCATGTAAAGTTTAGTAATAGTGGGCCTTAACCAGGGGTCCTTGAAGAGGTTTCAGAAAGTCCGTGAGATTTGATGAGAAATCAATTGCGTTGTAAAACGCAAAAGGTTAAGGACCCCTGGAAGGAATATATGGTCCATGCTTGGTAAATTTTTCATTTTAGTGTACGTTTTGTTTTTATTTCAGTGCTTGAATACTCCTACCAATAAGAATATGAACAAAAATCATCTGTTATACGTTACATTTCGAAGGAAACAAAATTATATACCTACAGCCAAAACGAAAATTACTTTCTTGTATTGGGTAAGAGATGCTTTTGTTTTAGGCGGAGAATCGAAAGAGTATTGCATTATAGAAGAACAGGTGCTGAATCATTTTTGGTATTGATTAATGGTGCATTTTGAAATATCGTGGAAAAGAAACAACACTTCCTCGACATTCTGACCCATTTCCATTTGAGCGAAATGAGTTTCTCTGAACGAATTCGAGTCAAAACTTATTCATGGGTGTAAAAAACATAAAATAAATCATGATTCCACGGATATTATAAAAAAAAAAACAACAACATGTACAAGTAGAGAGAAATATAATAAAAGGAAGTATAAAAGTAAGCCAAATGTAAAATTACGAAGCATAAGCATGACGTGTTTACACTGCGCAAACACTATAATGAGAGACGTTTAAAGAATCTAAACACAATAAAGCCCCTCTTAACGGACACCCCCCCCCCCCCTCAGATGCGGTCACGCCTCTTTTCGGGCCAAGTAAGGATTTCACTTTGTGTAATAAAAGAGCATGCATTTGAGTGCATGTATGTTGGGGTAAATAGAGAAGCTATCCATACTTATAATAAGACAACCATGAGTATTCTTTATGGGCATTGTATAATATTTTATCATGTGTATATATTGTTCATAATTTTTATTAATTGCATTTTTAATTGGGTTGCTGTATTTTTGAAATATATGGCATCCATATTTTTATGGGCATCTTTTTCTCAGCCACCTCGTTGGGCATTTTGCCTGTTGTGGCGTTGTATTTGTATTTCAAACTCTTTATTAATGGTCACCCCCTTTTTCAAGGACGAATTTTTTAGTCCCGCCGGTGACCGCAAAAGAGAGGTTTCACTGTACAACTATTTCATCAACTATTCATCTAATATCGACTTAACCCTGTCATTTTGAACATAAATATTCGGCCATTTACGATTTATTCTTAATAAATGGGCTCGAGAAATCAAAATACATCGATTTCAAATAATTTCTCGGTGAAAGGAATAGTCGGAAAAAAAGACATCAGTTACTTACGGCAAAGCATGCACGGGTAACTTTCAGGCATCATATAAATTTCATCTAAGGTGTGATTGAAGCCGTACAGCAACACCGGAAGCATGATCAGAAAAACATGATCACGCACAAATTGCCGTTCATTTTGCGACTTCGATAAACCAAGCGATAATCGAGTACCGAACCCAACTCCGCTCACAGATATGAGACACGCAATAACGTGGCTTTTAACACTTTCCGAAAGCCGTAAGGTGGTGTTTAGGTCAAGTGCGTACGCTGTCTCAGCTGACGTCACATAACTGAGCGTCAAAATGTCTGTGACGCCTCTCTTTTCTTATCATTCGTCTGGCGATTCAAGCTAATACAGTCACGCTGCATAATGTGATCACATCAGGACTTGAGGTTTCTGAGAACAATAACGGAATGATATGTACAGGGTGATTATAATTGAAGTTCCCGTACCCCAGGGCCGTAACTTGGGGGGGGGGTGTGAATTTTAGGTGAGAACAAAGAACACCGTTGTGAAATTATCGAATATTAAAGTTGCGGGGAGTAGTAGTGAAATGTGCGTTTCTGGGCCGTAGAAGCTTCTATGGGAGACGTCGCATTTTTCATTACTACTCTCCCATAGAAGCTTCTACGACCCAGAAACGCACATATCATACACAGCGAGACAGTCACTCGGTCTTTTAAAAGTGCAGGTAATCTAAACATCACTTTTTTCATAGCTTTCCAAAAGCTATGCCGTCTCTCGAGGCTTTCGTTGTTGATTTTTGAAAATTGCATTAGCGCCACACAATTGAAGAGAGAAATGAATCTCTTCAACTGTGCGAGACTGATGTCTTTTCAGCTCGTTTTATTCTGATACCTACAAAAATTCATTCACTCCTCAGTCTGGTTTTTAAAAATCGTATTTTTTTGTGCTCATCTCCTCCATCCCCATAAAATAAACACCACTTCCATCCAAGAACACCTGAAATATCTTTTCTTCAGGTGTTCTAAATTTTGAACACGAGGTTTTTTGTTTCCAACTAGGAAAGAAGTACCTCCGTTCATTTAAATTTTCACTAATTGCTTGCAGTAGTGTTTTCCCGGAAAAAGGGAAAACTTTTGTATAGAATAAAAAATTGTTCACTACGTAAGCACTTTTGTATAATCATTTTGTGAATGATTATACAAGTAAACATAAAAATCTTAGATAAGATGATCTAATTGACATGGTCATGTATTAGATTATCTTATCGAGAAAAATACAATTTTATGTACACAATAATATTTTACATATAACCTTCACCATCAAAATACACTCCACTGTTCATTGCCAATTTTTAAAATGTCCATTTATTTTCTATGTACATGTTTTTTTACACTACATTTTAGCATAAAAAGAATACAATCAATAATGATCAAAACCCTTGTTCATTGTTAATTTCAAGATGGCTGTAAGAAAGAGTATGTATCGCATTAATTAACTAATTTTTGTCAGTAAATTCTGGATTTTGATCAGTGTTAATGAAGATGCGTACGTGAGAAAAAAAAAAGTTTAAAATTTCAAAAACAATTTAAAAAAAGTAGGAATTACTATTTTTTTTCCATGCAAAACTTTTGAACAAAAAACCCTATGCTCTTGAAAATGAGTTTTACAGCCTGGCAGGTATAAAATAGTTGAAAAATAAGGATGAGTGTTATGAAAAAAAATTAGTAAATGACACGTCATAATCATCATCACTCCTGAGGGACATACACTGGATGATCACCCATAGAGATCAACGTTGAAATTGCCGATTTTAGAGTACAAATGCGGAAATTTAGTGGTGTTTTCCGCCACATCAATAATTTTAAAAATTGAATTGAATCTTTGGTTTTCGAAATATTGAGCTCGCTTAGAGATACTAAGCCCAGAAAATTAAATATAAAATAATCAGCCAGACCCACTTTTGAGGTGGATATTCATGCAATAACATTGATTTCAAATTTTTATTTATATCTTCTGAAGCGGGAAAATAAGAATTAACGTCTCCGTATTGTCGTATATTATCAAATTGCATCAATCCATATAGTTTAGGATGTTTTGAAATTAATTATGGGCTCATATAGATTACATTGAAGAAATTCCTCAGCTTTAGTCAAGCATTTTTTGAAGCAAACGCAGGCAGATCAATAACTTGAAGTTAAAAAAAAATCGAAATTTCTAGCTCCCGTTAAAAAGAAGAAAAACCATTGATTTCTATGTTTCTTTAATTTAGATTTGTTTCGTTCATGAATCGCACAGTAAATCGCCATATTGGTTACCTTGTATGTCCCTGAAGGAAGAGGGAAATATCACGTGATCCAAAAAGCCTCATTGGATAAAAGTATGGAATATTTTTATCAACGTGTCTTATTTGTTTGACTTAAAGTCGATTGCCCTTGTAAATGATTATGGTATTAAGGAGTTTTTCAGTTTGGTAGGTCTGAAAAGTATCTATAAATTCAAAACAAGTTCAGACCTAATGGATACTTTAGATGTGTTAGTCAAGTTTGAAAACAATATTTTCATAATACCACATGAGGTAAATACTAATCTATTTCACATATATTCAGAAAACAAATCATTCGTGTGAATCATTTAATTTCTGAATAACGTTCCACAAGCAATTAGAGCATGATTCCAAGAAATGCAACATTTCCGATAATCCCTTTCTCGTAGAAAAGCATTTTTCTATTGACTTAACATTGCATGAATGAGCTCGGAAAAACATCTGTCAAAAATAAAATATTCTTTCAAAAAATTTGAAATAAATGTCCTGGTGATGGAGGACATTTGAGGCGTCTGCTCAAAAAAAATTAATAATATTTAGAGCATAATTACTCTGGTAAAGAAATCATCAATAAACAGTGGTTTTACGTTGCTTTATCATTAGAAGATGTCGCGCGATGAATCTGATGACGTCACTCGAACCTTGAAAGCGAAAATTAAAAATCCAGTTTTACGGCCCAACTGACGAATGACGTCATTAATCTCTTCAATGATTCGTTCCTCGTTTCTTCGCCCCACCCACAATTGATGACGTTGTACGTTCTGCGTCTCTCATTCGTTCGATGATGACGTCATGAAGTCCTTACGCTGAAGCTCGACTCAATCCCAGCCTTTTGGGTCACTTCATTAATTTGAAAACTTAACGGACCACTGAAACGCGGACCACTTAATCAAGTGATCTTATAAAAAATGCTGTGGATCAATAAAGTGATCAGCCTCGGGGTCACTTGAGTGATCTGGTGATGTGCCGCGACGACTCACTTTACTCACCTGGGAAAGGGCCGACGAATATTTTAGGGGTCTGGAACTGTGCCGCGATCACTTAAGTGATCTGAAAATGTGCTGCGCTGATTGAGTGTTCTAGAACTGTGCGCGGTGATCTTCAAATGCCCCGCGGGTCACTTGAATGATCTGAATCTAAAATTAGTAAAATTGCGATTTTTCTAATTTTCATAAATTTGAGAGATTGTCATTTATCAATCACAACGATCCCGATGCTAATTAAAATCATAATTAGTTAATTAATTAGTCATTGAAATTCGTGAAAATTAGTAAAATTGTGAATTTTCTGATATTTATAAACTTGCCATCCCGATGAACGCAGGCGTTGGGGAGACATGATCGAAGTGTTCAAAAAATTTTAAACGAGATGTGTAGGATGGACCATGAATTATTACTACACCTTAAATCGACTGCTTTGACTTCGGGGACACCAGTATCGATTGGTAACGGACAATTCTAGGGTATGGTGTCGCAGGGAATTTTTCTCTAATATGGTTGTTAATAAATGGAATAGCTTACCCGCAGAGGTAATAAATTCTAACATAACTGATACGTTTAAAAAGGCATACGATAAACATGTGCGGAGAAGTCGAGAAGCTATCCATACTTAGAATAAGAACACCACAAGTATTCTTTATGAGCATTGTATAATATTTTATCATGTATATATATATCTTTTGTAATTGCATTGTTAATTGGTTTGCTGTATTTCTGAAGTATGACATCCATATTTGTTATGGGCATATTTTTCTCAGCCACCTCGTTGGGCATTTTTCCTGTTGGGGCGTTGTATTTGTATTTGTATAAATTTTTTTCAGTGTAATGCTGGCCTTAGACATATCCTCGGAAGTCTACTTGATGACATCTTAAAATTGGAGTAAAGCCTGGATTATACCACAAAAGTTTAATAAATGTTCTTTTATAAAACTTGAAAAATGCAACCATTGTCTACGTTCGAGCGAATGCAACCATTAGGCTTATTGGTGATTTTTTTTAAAAGTTTCATTATAAAAGATCTTTTATTAAACTTCGCAGCCTAAGAAAACTACAATTTCAAGGAGCGACAATCTTTTGAAAGCAAAAGACTCCGCAAGTATGTTCATAAAAAAAAAAAGAAAATCTTGAAAGATGATGTAGCATTCTATT
This sequence comes from Pholcus phalangioides, assembly GCF_987345545.1. NCBI lineage: Eukaryota > Metazoa > Arthropoda > Arachnida > Araneae > Pholcidae > Pholcus > Pholcus phalangioides. Next base: position 8,472,957 of record NW_028301601.1, read on the forward strand.
CACATAATAGTTAATTAATAATAGTACAAATCAATAACTCGAGGTGTCTCCGTACTTTTCGAGAAAAGAATCAATCAATTCTTTTACGAAACATATTTTCAACATTTTATTAAATTTTGTTTCTGTCTGCGGGAACATCGTTTCCGTGATGAGTAGTACAGACGTAGATAACCTGCCAGCCTACTGGCTGCCGCACACGTAATAGCAAATATCCTCCGCTGAGGGATCCGAAGACCCGCGGATTCAAATGGGTTCCGTCACCGGCGAAACTGTACAACTGGACAAGTGTATCTAGTTGCATAGCTGCATCACTTCATTATTGATGCCCCGGCTATAGCATGGTATCTAGCCCTTTTTATAGAATAATATATGGCAAGTCCCATTGTTGCAATCTGTTGTTGCATACTGTTGTGGGTTGCTACTTAATTCAATTGTTGGGATTCACTGTCCGTGGGACAGAGTTTTTTCAATTGTTGCCACTTGTCAACACTTGCATTTCGTGAATCTACGAGTTTTACTGTAGATTATAGTGCTATCTATTCCAAAAAGAACAAAATCACTTCCCTGTTTGCGAGACAAATACATCACACGATGCTGTCTTTGTTTGATTAAAGCCAAGCACAACTGCGGTCTATCCTTATGCTACCGATGAAGCTGTGCCGGAAATGTCTGCATCTAAAGGTAGGACTGACTAACAAACTTTCCTTGTGATGGCTCGGTTCATATCCTGTGGGACTTGTAACCGTAAACTCAACAACGGGAAACATATTTTCGACGTTTAAATTGCGAGAAATGAAATATAACATATATACATCCCATACACATTTAAAAGTAAGGACTGATATCGAAAAGGGGCTTTAATGGAAGAATTAGAAATCCGCATTATAGCATATGGTGCAATCGCATGGTTCGGTGATCCCAAACAACAACTAAGAACAAAAGTAGACTCTCTTCAAAGAAAATTCCTTCTATTCATCACTGGTGCTTACTCCAAACACCAAGCAGTGTGTTACAAATATTAACTAACAATCCTTCTCTACATATACTTTTGAATAACGAAGTGCAGAAAGCAAATTTGAGGTTCGGGTGCGAAATTAAAATAAATAATGTAGCATATCTTCCTACAGATGTAGAACATAAACATCCGATCTGGACGTATCACCCGGTGAAAGATATTCTGCCAACACAGGTCTTGACCACAGAGATGTAGAAGAATCAACAAATCGAATTACTTTCACAGACTGTTCAAAGACCGTGGATGGCGTAGGGGCCACCTACATCAGTATATCCATGGGTGAAATAACGGACAAATGGAACTGCCGATTGCTCAATAACAACAGTTTTCCAAGCAGAGTTATACGCAATCTGGATGGTGGTCAATTATGCAAAAAATTTTGCAGAAAAATCAACTATAAAGACAGACAGCATGTAATGTATACAGGCAATACGAGACGTAGAATTCCCTCATAACCTAGTGTATGACATTAGAAAAACACTAATGGGCAACAGGAAGATTACAATGTGATAGGTGAAAGCTCTAGTAGGCATTGAGGGGAATGAAATGGCGGATAAATTCGCAAAAGAGACTGCGAAACATCAACATGAAAACCCCCTAATGAAATTACCGGCATCCTACATTAAAAATCTGCTCTCGCAAGAAGTATCACAGAAATGGCAACACCATTGGCAAATATGCACAACTGGAAGAAAGGTCTTCGACGTTATACCAAAAGTGGGTAGAATGAAAGAAGTCATGCCGAGAGAAATAATAATGTTCCTCACAGAACACGGTCCATTCGGTGAATACATGCAAAGGGTTCAAAATCAGCCAGACCAGCACGTGTAGATGCGGCCATCCGGGAAGCGTGATATACTATGTGACGCAGTGTAAGTACACAAAGGGATACCATTTCGAGGCGCCACCGAACGGACGAGAGATCTTGCGGAAACGGAAAATTATTTTACAAAAATCTGCAACGAGGAAACTACACCAAGTCTTGAGCTATCTGATGAATAATAAAGAAACTATTTTGATAATAACTGGGCAGGGATCAGTGATTTCCCCATTTCTATTCTTAATATTTATTAACGACCTCCCTGAAATCCCACAACTGTACTACCAGACTTTTTGCTGATGATTGCGTAATTTACCGCACCATAACTCACGAGTCAGACCAAGAACTTCTCCAACACAATCTCAAGTCCATCTCCCAATGGTGCTCCACATGGCAAATGCCTCCCAACATCTCTAAAACGGTTCTCGTGAGGATTTCACGTAAAATCTCACCTTTCGAATTTTTTTACTCCTTCAATAACTCCTCCATATCCCAGGTTTCTCAATATAAATACCCCGGTGTTATCATTTCAGCAGACTTGCGTTAGAATAAACACATAAATTATATCTACCAAAAATGTCTCAATAAACTCTTTCTCCTTCACCGCAACCTTAAACACTCTACTCGTGATGTTAGACTCCTCTGTTATCAAGCCTATATTTTTACAGTCCTCTCCTATGCCTCCGAAATTTAGGACCCCTACACTACTAGAGGATAACCAGGACCCTGTAATCGAGAAAATCACTCTGTACGGCCTCGTCGACCTGAAATTATTGATACGCGATTGTAAGAAGCTCAATTCCTTGACTTTCGCACATGAAAATACTTGCGGGCGAAGGGGGGGGGGGGGGCGCGTCTACAGATGCGCCATGCTCTCCAAAGGTTGCCGTTTTCGGCAGTGGCATTTCCGGAGAACCGGTCATTTGTGAAATGGGCAACGTCCTGATTTATCTCTCGTTGTAGTCGATGTAATAAACCCTATTTAACCACATTACTGTGTTCCCTGCATTTCTTTTGCGTATTACTTACGATCGGGGCGAAACTTGGGCGAAGCAGGCGGTTCCGGTGCCCGCCGGAACAGAGGGGGGGGGGGGTTACCAATTAACCTCTCTTCCAATATCACAATGGGGGAGCCAAAATGCATGCTCGCCCCTTGTGACCAGCCATCTAGTTTGCGGTCGTGCTTGTAAGTATAATCAATCTGAGTCTATAACATAATATAATAAATACCTATCCAAGATTATCAACCCACGTCTAACAAAATATCTGGTTGTTAAAAAAAATGTGAATTTTTCCTTTTCTTTTAATAAATCTATTCCTTAAAAACAACAACGTCGCTGATGACGTTTACAGATCACTAAAATGACCCGAAGCGCATTTACAGATCATTTGAGAGATACGCAGTACATTTACAGATCACTAAAATAACCCGAAGCACATTTACGGATCACTGAAATAACCCGAAATACATTTACAGATCACCCAAATGACCCGAAGCACATTCACAGATCACTAAAATAACCCGAAGCACATTTACAGATCACCCAAATGACCCGAAGCACATTCACAGATCACTAAAATGACCCGAAGCACATTCACAGATCACTAAAATGACCCGAAGCACATTCACAGATCACTAAAATGACCCTAAGCACATTTACAGGTGCGACATTTAGCCGCCAGCTCTGGATAACGAACGGCGTACTGGATGTTGTAAGCCGCGCAACTTTTTTCAAACAATTTCTAAAAATCGAACAACCGCTGGGGGGCAGTTACGGCAAAACAGCCAAACGATATCAGTCTTTGAAATAAGACAACATGGTCAAAATTGTATGCTCTCTCTTTAAATATTTTAAGCACGTTATCTTTGTCAATGACATGAAAACAAAACAAAAACCACTTACCCGCTCGCCGGAAATTTTTGGATCTAATAAACTCACTCAGGTCGTCTGGAACATGCACGTTCGCCCTTGGCGAAAGTTCAAAGAAGGCATCGTCGAACGGTGTTATGACTCATCGGATGGCCCGGCACAAGCACCTAGATCGTCCTCTCCGCAACTGTCGCAAAATAACTTCCAAGCTGCTTCCAAATCGGTTAATTTATCCTTAGCTGATGGATCATCCACCACGTCGTCTGCGAATAAATCCCCTACGGATTTCCCTATCGTCGAAATACATAAGAATTCGCAAAGAATCTCTTCGCATGGTGCGGGTTCCGTACACGACCGTTCCGTATTCCCGGCGAGAGAGTAATGAAAAATTGCATTTCTTATCGCTCATACTCCATGACGTCACACAAAGCCGTTTCTTTTCCTTAACATTTTCGATAATCGCTTATCACGTTTCACCACTACGAGAGCTATAGCTGTCACACTGCAACATGTTGCAGTTGCAGTGTCTCAACGTTGTACTTTCTTTAATCTTATGTTTATACCTTTCTTTATAATAATAATAATATTAATAATAAAACAGAAGAAGACACACAGAGGAATCCATATCACATGGGAAAGGGAAGAGGAATCCATATGACGATGTGTTTACGAATTGCTGTGGATGGGGAAAAAGAGAAACTGAACCAACCTTCAATAGACGTGTGTCTTCATCTACCTCACCCCCAACTATTAAATGATAAGTATCAGGAGAAGGGAAGACTATCACTCACGGGTCGCGGCTCAATTCTACTGATACCATGCCCCAAGTGAATTTCGAAGGGCCGAGATAAACGCAAAGATCCATAAAAATTGTTAAATTATGCATTTAAAAATATCGAAATATGGAGGAATTGAAAAGATATGTTCTAAAAATGTTTTCAATATGTTCCATGAAAATATTCAAAAATATACGGGGAAAATATATATATATATATATATATACAAGCTGATTCAGAAAAGATGGGGGCGCGGTAGCCCGGTCGATAAGATGCTCGCCTAAAGTACCAAAGGATGTTCAGAGGTGTCGCGAGTTGGATACCCAGTTCGTCCTTGTCAGAAAACTTTCCTGACACACGGGTACAACAAAAAACAGCGATTTGACCGCAGCAAAAATTGCTACCGCAGGGAGTCCCCCATCGAGGGGTTAGCGCACCAACCTCTCGATGAGTGTGAAAAACAAGCCTGCCGTTCGGAATCGGCAATAAATTGTAGGTCCCGGTCTAATTAGCCCTCGTGTGCAGAAAATGACCGTGGTGCGACAAAAATGATCAAATGATCAATGATCGGAAAAGATGGGGAAATCTTTAAGAGGTGATAGTACACACCGATACAAACAATTGTCATCAAAAAATGCAGGGCTAACATGAAACGCAAAAGCGGTATCTCGTTTCGATGCGGCCGCTCAGCAAACGCTAAAATGGCATTGCTGTTGAAATTTATCGGGAGAAAAGAAATTCAAGCTTGCAACCGTTCTAACAGTTGTAACGTACGGGATAATGGCGCAATTCGGTAATACTGAAACAAACAGACAGACATACATTTTATTTACGGAGGTGAAAACGGAAGTACCGCAGAGGCAGCATGAATGTACGGTGAGCGTTTTCCTCACAGGCGGTTGCCCAATCCGCAAACATTTGCGCGCTTATTATTACCATGTTGCGCCCTGTAGCACGTTTGCATTTCTTTTAGACCACGCAGTGTTTGATGAAAATCGTTTGTTTTTGTGTGTACTCTACCATCTCTTAAAGTTTTCCCCCCCCCCCCATCTTTTTTTTAATGCAGATATGCATTCAGAAATGCCGAAGTTCTTCAAAAGATAGAAAAATATGATCAAAAAATGGGAAAAAATGTCGCGCATTAAAAAATGCAGAAACGTGACCTAAAAATGAAAAACGAGCACAAAAATATGCACTAAAATTAAAAACTTATTTGCTCCTAAATGGAAAACAATAATATGCGTATCGAAAGCACTGAAGTATGCACTAAGAGAAGAAAATAATATGAGCAAGAAATGAAGAAAACATGCATTTAAAAATGCATAAACATGCACTTTTTGAAAATACTTAAAAATATCACCTCAAAAAAGAATAATAATCAATAGTTAAAATATTTTCTTGAAAAAAATTTAAGAAACTTGATTAAATTCGAAGAATAAAAAGATGAAATTATCATCTTATGAAAAACGTTGGTATAACGCGATTAATATAAAAAATGCTGAAAATATGCTCTCGTTCTAAAATTTCAGCAATTTTATGCATTACTCGGTCACCCACTTGATCACTCCTGTCGTCACTCATACAGTCAAAGCAGGTGAAATGTCGGGTGTAAATTTCCGACTAACTCGATCACTCATAAGGTCGCACATCCGGTCAGGGCAGGCGAAATATCAGGGGAGAAATTTTGGGGCGGGGAGGGGGGCAAAGTTTCCGTTAACCAAACAGATGTGGCGTTCCGAGCATTTCGCTGTGACCCGCCGACGATGTTTAGAAAATGCCAACAATACGTAGCATAAACTTATAAAATTACATAGGAAAAACTTGGATTCCAAAAAAATAAATTAATAAACGTTAAATGTGTAAAAAGTGGTCCACTGAAATCTGTGCTGTCGTATTCAGAACTGTGAGATACCTTCCAGGTTTAATAATAGTACTGCGTATTTTTTTTGATGCATCGAAAGGGCCGTCGTGACGAACTGGTGGCCGAATTCAGCATACAAAAGTCGCACATAATTACAGAATTTATAGAAATGCTGAAAAAAACAAAACGTTTATGAAAGAAATAATTTGCGAAAAAATAATGATTTCCCTAATTGACGCAAATTTATAATTAATGAAAAATAGTTACGGAATCAGTGGTAACTGCAGAACTACTGATAGAAATAATTTCAGAATTATTGAGAATCGTTAATTGTGTAATTTTTTTTTTTTGGAGAAAATAATTTCATAATCGATGAAAATTTAAAATTATGGCAAAAATAATTTATCGGCACAAATTTGGGATTTAATAAAAGAAATAAGTGATTAACAAATTATTTAATTAACGAATGGAAGGAAATATTTAAAAAAGGAAAAAAAAGTTCAAATTTAACGGAAGAAATTAATTCACAGTAAATGAAAGTGTAGACAGAAAATAATAAAATTGCAACAGAAGGAAAAACTGCAATAATTTAATAGAGGCTGTTTTTATTCACCGATAAGGATTGTGAGACGATAGCAGCAGCGATTCATAAGACGAAAGCTTGGCCGATGCCAGAGATGTTTTGAAAAACAAGGCATGTTATGGCGCGACGACTCTTCGTCATGATTATGCTGCTTTCACGTATTGGACGCGATGTTGTTGATGAATCCGACCAAGTTATATCTAACATAAATGAAATGAATGCACCGTGATCCTAGGCGTGGGAAAGAATGTAGGAAGATGTTATAACGAACATGATGTTAACTTCAAATTAATACTTTGAGGGCTGCTGTCATGACAGAGACGATGTTTGTGTGAAATGTAGCTTTTCTTCCTTCCCTTCCCGTGGGAGTGGTGCGCGATTATGACTAGAGTGCAAATGAAAAAAGAAGACGACATTCATCTTCCTCGGAGTTGAGGATAGGAAAGCCCTATCGTATGCAAAAAACTTACACAGAGTCCTTCGGAAGAAACGAGACAGTTTACATTTCCAGTTTTAATACCGATCGGTGAATTTTATAAAATAACGGAAAGGGTTAATTTTCGTAAATTATTTATTTTCCAATTTTGAGCTTCCATCGTGCTCAAGTGTGGAACAAATTACGAGCACAGTTCTAGCCAAAATGTCTCAGAGCAACGTTGAAAATAAAAACTTAGATGAAAAAAACAAAAAAAAAATTCCTAGGAGCAATATCAGCATAACCATGTCTCTACTGTAGCTTGTTTCGATAGTTTACATATATACAGTCAAACCTCGTTAGTGCGTCACCCGGTTAACACGTCACTCCGCTTATCTGGTCACTTTTTGCAAGTCCCAATTGTCCTCGTGCAGGAATTGGCAAGCTATGGCTTACTCCGTTTAACGAGTCACTCCGCTTACTAAGTCATATTTTTGCTCTCCCAAGAGTGACTCATTAACGAGGTTTGACGGTATTTATTAAATTCTTGCTAATTCGTGAATTGAAATGTCTCAGTTGAATATTATGCATGGATATACTCAGCGGCTCAGTTTGCGCTTTCCCTTATGCCGCCCCCTAAGTTTTGCTGCCCGGGTACTTGCCCCCCTATATCAATGTTGCTCAACCGACGGGCTGCGGCCTGGTATTGGGACGTGATATCATTCATACCGGGCCGCGACTGATCTGCTTTTCCTTTTACCCCCCATTCATGTTCCGTTAATCATGTGTGTGACCGAGTCTTCCACTTACAAAAATAAATGAAACCGGACCGCGTATGAGATGGGGTATGAGAAACATTGTGCCCGATAGTTACGGCCCCGCTTCAAGTGTTTTATGTCGCCATCTGCGGAAGATTACTGTATTTAAGAGCTTCAGCAACTTTTCGAAAAATTTTGTATTTACTTCGGATTCTTAATTTTTTCCCCTCTTATTCCGTTGATATTTTCGCTCAATTTAACGAGAGGTTTTAAGATATTAATTTTTGGTTATTTTTTCCATCGATAACATCAAATTCTTCTGAAATTAACAAAATTTACTGATATTTATTCAAATGCAAAGGCCACAAAAAAAGTGAATTTCCCAACGAGGTGGCTGATAAGAGATGCCCATGATTAGTAATATGGATGCTAAATATCTCAACCCAAGTGCATACGTCACAGAACTAATAGTATACAGCAGCTTCTTGACTCGCGGAGCCCTGTTTAGTAAAAAAAATTCTATGGCGGAGCCCCGTAGGCCCATTTCTTAATTATTTATCAAATTTACTGATTTATTTTTACTGTTTAAAAATATTCATAATTACTATTTTTTAATTTTACAGTTTTTTTATTTGACTCAAGCGGCCGCGGAGTCCCTGGAGAGTGCACAAGGAGCCCCAAGGGCTCCGCGGAGCACCTGTTGAGAACCGCTGGTATACAGGGTGCCTTGCAAATAATGCGGCCTTTATCTCACCATCCGTCCGTCATAGAGACATAATTCTAATTTTAAGAGAAATGCTCGAAAGACGTTCAAAAATTACCCTTTACCAGTGAAAATATAGTGCCTGAGAGTGAAAAGTGTGACACTGTGTAATGCAAAAAAATTCTAAATTTTTAGACGGTCCTTCTTCTAATTTCAAAACACAAAATTGTTTCTATATATATTAACAATATACATACCAGAATGGCAACACCAAAACTGTTCTGATCAACCAATTTTTATTTGATTAATTTTTTAATCGTTACTGATTGAGCAATTACCTGTGAAAATACATAAATTTAATAAATGTGCATTTTTTCACAAATAAATTGCCCTATCTATCCTGATGTCAACAAAAATATTCCATGTTTCTAAGCGGAATATTCACAGAGATTTGCAAATTCAAGAAAAACTGAGGACGATTTATTCTTCCAATGAGTCTTTCAATTTACTCTTTTAAAGTCACTGACCATAAGAATGACCAAGTGACTGAACGTATGAGTGACCAAGTGAGTAATTGAATAGTTGACAGTATGAGTGACCAAGTGAGTAATTGAATAGTTGACAGTATGAGTGACCAAGTGAGTAATTGAATAGTTGACAGTATGAGTGACCAAGTGAGTAATTGAATAGTTGACAGTATAAGTGATCAAGTGAGTGACTGACTGTATGAGTCACCATGTGATTGTATGTAAGAGCGACCAAGTGATTGACCGTATGAGTGATTGAATGTGTGAGAGACCGAGTGATTGACCGTATGAGTGACCGAGTGATTAAATGTGTGAGTGACGGGATTGAAATTTCCCGCCAGTAGAGAGAGGGAGAGAGCAGACGACGTTTTTTTTTGGTAATTCTGTTTGTCTCTCCCAGGAGCATAAAAAAATTAGTAAGAGTACCCGGATGTGAAAGATTGACCAATGGAAAGGATTGAAGTTTCCCGCCAATTCTAGAGGCCGAGCTGACGAGCCGGAGAGAAATATTCTACAGCGCAGTCGCGAATTTGCGGCCTCATCAACGACGTTGTTTGTTTTAAGGAATGGATTTATTTTAACAACCAGAGTTTTTGTTGGAAGAGGGTTGAGATAAATTTGGATAAGTATTTATTATATATGTTATGTTAGACGGATTGATTATACTTACAGGCAGGACGGCAAGCATATGCGGCAGCCGTTCCCAAAGCAAATTTGCTACTAGAAAAGCATTGTTTGGCATTTATATATTTTTTTCAACAGAAATTCTTTTGTTTGACCAAATTTCAAAATTTCCCACAAACGCCAAGAAATTTCCCATATTGGCCAATTTTTCCCACGAATATGGGAAATTTCCCACGAGTTACCATCACTGATTCTAGAAACCTTGCACAGCACAAAAGCATTCTTCCTCCCCACCTGGAAGTTTGAACTTTTGTTACACAACATGACTGTTGCCAGATGTAGGGGAGGGTCCCAAAGTTTGATGAAATCCCTACATAATTATTATTGTATAGTCCCAAAGTGTGGGTCGCAAGAGAGATTTTCCAAAATAAAAACGCCCAAATAGGAAATACATTTTTATTTTTTCGAGACGTTAATGGAAATATGTCAAACAAAAAATATACCTTCACGAAACGAATGTCGCCATCTGGAGGCTAATTTCGTTACGACCTGTAGCTCAGTTAGGAGTTTGTCTATATTGCTTTCGGCCCAAAAGAATACACTGTTCTTAGGGGAAAAAATGACTGTCCTCTGTAGCTTAATGATAGAGCTTGGTATCCAGTTGAACTTAGCAAAAAAAAAACCTTTACTCTACTGAGCTATACTTGCCATGCACACCGGACTTAGGCTGCCGGCACACTACGGTTCGGCTGGTGCGGTTGATCTTATCAGCAACCGTGGAATTTCGCGTGAAACACACACTGCTGTTAGCAACCGGGGTTTTTTTATTTTTTAATGTCACGTGACATCTCGGGATTGGCTAAATTATTTTCGCCAAGCTGAAGTTGGCTACGATTATCATGCAAATTCGTGCTCATAAGCTGCATTGCAGTAACCCCCCCCCCCCCTTAACGCCGGATACTCCCTCTTTTACGGACAAATAATAATTTACAGTTGTATAATATATAAAAGTATGAATTTCAAACCTCTTTTTAACGGCCACCCATTTTACATGGATTTAATTTTTTTGTTCTGTCCCTGTTCACAAAAAGAAGGGGTTTCACTGTATATACTAATGAAAACATTCATGTAATGAAATTTAATTTTCTGTAACAATATTTGCCGTTTGAAATTAATTCAAAGTTGAAGAAAGACAACCTACAAGTTGACCCATTTTTGATGCTTTTACGATTCGTGACCAAATCGCACAAATTTTTTTATATATCATGACTGGAATCATCATAATTTATTTAAATAACATATATTATAAAAAAAACTATTTAAATAACATATTTTTGTCATATAAAGCTGGTCTTTTTTCAACCACGCTTATGATTTTTTCGGAATAACTATCGCTAGCCGTTAACGACTCAGAATCTGCTGAAGACATGGTGGCACAAAAAAATTTCGTTGACACAGCTGACTAATGGAACTGGTAAATAAGAAATGAGATGGATAAAATATGATTAGTAATGTACTGCAACACTGTGCAAGCGCCCTCACGCGTTCCAATAATAATCGTAGCTGCGGCTTCAGATTGGCTTACTGATACCAGAACCTTTCTGAAGTGGACAGACACCTCTACGGTTCCATTACAATTAAATTAAGCCGTTCGGTATTGCCGACATTCTGTGTTGTAGGATTATGACGATGCCTTTCAAAGTTGCCCCACGTAGGAGATGTCCGAGATGACAGGTTCCACGAAATTTGTTTTATGTTTCGCGAAGTCCCTTTTTTTAAAAGACCATTCGTTTTCCCAAGGGCGTGCATGGAAGGCTAGTCAATTGGGCTTAAATGGAAGTGCAGTATCTAAATTTTATTACTTTTCCCAACAGGTCTATTGCCCTTAAAATAGATAATGGTTTTTCTTATAATTCTCAGAAATCCGGATGAAGGCAAA